>NC_057799.1:645021337-645028045 GCF_018294505.1 Triticum aestivum | reverse complement strand
AGTTTATTTATATTAAGTGCTTAATAGAACTAGTTTATTTAGTAAGTGCTTAATAGAACTAGTTTATTTAGTAAGTAGTTAATAAAACTAGTTTATTTAGTAAGTAGTTAATAAAACTAGTTTATTTAGTGTTAGGATTATATATGAGATATTTTCAAATGTTTTTTTTTCATATTTTGAACCATTGAAATGCAATGACCATCGATAAGTGGCCTATGTTTTGCCGGAGTGTTGATTAATTTCCGTTCCGGCAAATTTCAAGCGCTCGATATGTCCTTTTTTAGCAAAGGTCATGCCGGCTTTTTTGGGTTTTGCCGTCGAGTTATAATCTTTGAATTTTGAACACATGAGATGTCTGATGACGATGGGATCCCGGAGTGCGGGTACTGCTACGATGACCGGGGTGTTTGCGACAGGTTTCCTCACCTGCAAAATGATAGGTTTTTCACCGTGAAGCGGGAAGAGACCTTCGATGTTTGACGGTACGCAACGACAAGCATTTCATCGTAATTAGTATCATCACTTGTGCTTCTTTTGTTCAACGTGTAATTTATGGATTTTTTCAGTTCGATTAGTACATCCCGTGCCATGCTAGACCATATGTATTGGAGAAGCTTGGTTTTGGTTTAGATGACTTTGAGAATGGGGAGACGAGGAAGGCTTACTTAAGAACTAAACATGGTTATGAGTTTCTTGTTAAGTTCTACAATGCGGTTGATCGCTCCCATTTAGGTTGCTCTAATTGGGAAGCTCTCTGCAAGGCATATGGATTTGAGGAGGGAATGCGAATAAGATTTGATATTCGTCCCGAAGATTGTGATGATGATGATAATATCGACATCTGGGTGGTGGATATGCCTCCAGTTTTGCCTAGATGTGAGTTTGTCAAACTAATTTGTTAAGTTCAGTAATTTATGTTGTTAATTTAAAAATATTTGGTGTTCGTCCGTACTAAACTTATTTATTTATAATTTTTAGCTTATTTCTTATCTTCAAGAAATACTCGGAAGGTAGTAGACAACACATACTACAGCTATGACTCCAAGCTTAATTGTGAGGAGAAAGGTTATCTTATCTCATTCGTAGAAGATGTTGAGGCCTTCAAAACCAGTCACTCTATCAACCCAAATTATACTAGATATGTGCCACTAGTTCATACATTGCTTGATGATAACTTCATTGCCAAAAACTTGGTAAGATTTTGTTAATGATGGTAACTTCATTGCATACATTATTCTTAAGTAAACCATTGCTAACTATATATGTTACTATTTCGTTTTTGAACAGAGGCTCCCAAAGCAGGTTGTGCCTGACATGCTATTTACCGAAGGTGATATGCATATGGTTAGCTTACGACCAACTCCTTCGGAGGCTTACCATACTGCATACTTGATTTCTTCAAATGATGGAAGGCTCAAAATCAAAGAATGGAGCAAAATGATGAATCCGCACATGCAAATCATTGGAGACAAAATGAATGTGCGCAAGCCACAAGTTGGAGATAGGTTTATGTCCATTCTCCATTATGGTGAAGGACCGGTTTATCTGTTTTATGGTATTTTAGCTAGGAGAGAGGAGTAGGTCCTAAGTATTAAGAACAATTAGTTAGTGTTGATTATATATGACTACAATGTCTTAGACTTGATGGTGATGCTGAGTAGGAGTAGTGATTATGAGTACTATGATGATGATGAGGAGGAGTTGTTATTATAACTAATGACGAAGTTGTTATATGATGTCCCATCATGGACGAAAATGATGATTATGAGGAGTTATATGACAATCATATCTTATGAAGATAAGTTGTTAATGATATTATGATGGTGATGATAAGTTATTATGTCATTGGGTTAAAGAACCGCCGATTAGTTTCAAATGGATGGATCCAAAGTGACCATTGGTTACTTTGGATCCATGCACTTGAAACTAATCCAAGGTTCTTTCACCTAGTGATTTAATAACTCATTATGATGTAAAAACAATCTCTAAATCGCTACTGTATGAAAAATTGTATACAGGTACGACCTAAAATTCAAGAGAAATGGAATAGGGAATAATAGTAGTAGCGATTGTTTTCGAAAGCGCTACTAGTAATTAGCAGTAGTGCTTGACTTGGAAAGCGCTACTACTAAGTAGATATAGCAGTAGCGAGTGCCAGTAGACGCTACTGCTAAGCATTAGCTGTAGCGCCTTATCAGTAGCGCGCTTACCCGCGCTACTGATAGGCCAAAAACCAGCGCTACTGCTAGGCTTTTCCCTAGTAGTGACTATGAGAAAGAAGAAAAGGTGCTGCCCCTATTTTCTTAGACTATAAAAGTATGATAGCACATGATTTTATTTTCGATGATAAGCAGAAGAGACTCATTTATAACCCGGTATTCAGTGAAAATACTTGTCAGATTATTACCCTGCCTGCACCTTCTTTGTTTAACATTTATTCAGGCACATACATCATCCTACCCGATGACATTTATGCATATGGGGAGCGAACACGATCCCCAGAGCCAGAGCCAGAGCCATCTCCTGATCCATATCAGGAGTCTATTTATCAGTGGGATCTGCAAGAGCTCGCTAACCAGTGGCACCTCGAGGATCCTCCTCAGTACACTGGAGAGGACCACTTTGATCCATGGGCATAGACCAACTTAGGCCAAAAGCCTAAGCTTAGGGGAGTACGTATTTCTCACCGACATTACATTCATGTTCACATACTCATGCGAGTTGTTGGTGCTCATACTTTTTCATTGTACTATCCATGCTAGTTTATTTTCTGTTTTAAGCTTTCTTCTTGTGTGTTTGAAAAACCTTAAGAAAAACAAAAAAAATTAGTTGTAGCTTTTAACTAGTTTACTTTCCATGCCTGTAGTAGTTATAATTAAAGGAAAACCCCAAAAGATTTCTAGTTCTTCTTTTACTTGTTGAGAGCTTTCCCGTGTAAATAGTTTTATTTCCTTTCTTTTCTTTGGTGGTCGAGAGGAGAAGACCATGATAAAAATGTTGAGAGGCTCTCATATGCATTATTGTAAATTTAACAAAGAGCCCATGTTACCTTGTCTTCTCCCGTGTATTAAATGCTTGCAGATTCCAGCATAGTCCAATGCACGTGCACTATTATTATTATCCACACCGTTCGGTCGTACAAGTGAAAGGCAATAATGACGATATATGATGGACTGATTGAGATGAGAAAAGCTGGTATGAATTCGACTTATCTTGTTTTTGTAAATATTATTAGTTCATCGTTCCTGATTCAGCCTATTATGAATGAAACATGTTTGCAATGACAATTAGAGATTATAGTTGCTCATGCCATGCTTATTTTGCTAGGAGTTTATAAAGGTTTACCCTGCGTGCCAACATGCTACTAAAATGGTTGTGATGTGGTATGATAGGGTGGTATCCTCCTTTGAACGATTCGAGTATCTTGACTTGGCACATGTTTACGCATGTAGTTGAAACAAAATCAACATAGCCTACATGATATTTATGTTCATGGTGAATTATATCCTACTCATGCTTGCACTCAGTGTTGATTAATTTTAATGCATGTTCTTGACTGTTGTCGCTCTCTAGTTGGACGCTTCCGAGTCTTTTTCTAGCCTTCACTTGTACTAAGCGGGAATACTGCTTGTGCATCCACTTCCATAAACCCCAAAGTTATTCTATATGAGTACACCATACCTTCCTATATGCGGTATCTACCTGCCGTTCCAAGTAAATTTTTATGTGCCAAACTCTAAACCTTCAAATGAAATTCTATTTTTTATGCTCGAATAGCTCATTTATCAACTAGGGCTGTCTGTATCTTCCATGCTAGGTGGGTTATTCTCACGAGGAGTGGACTCTGCTCCTCACTCACGAGAAAATGGTCGGTCACCGGGATGCCCAGTCCCATGCTCAAATCAAATCAAAATAATTTCAAACAGAACTCCCCAAGACTATTGTTAGTTGGAGGCACCCGTTGTTTCGGGCAAGCCATGGATTGATGCTTGTTGGTGGTGGGGGAGTATAAACTTTACCATTCTGTTTGGGAACTGCCTATAATGTGTGTAGCATGGAAGATATCGAGATCTCTCGGTTGTTATGTTGACAATGAAAGTATGCCACTCAAAAGATTATTTATCTCTGTTTCAAAAATCGAGCTCTGGCATCTCTACAAATCCCTGCTTCCCTCTGCGAAGGGCCTATCTATTTACTTTTATGTTGAGTCATCACCCTCTTATTAAAAAGCACCAGTTGGAGAGCACCGCTGTCATTTGCATGCATACTATTAGTTTACATTGAGTATGACCGGATCTCTTTTACCATGAATTACAATGTCTAGTCAGTCCTTGATCTTCAGAGGTGCTCTGCATTTATGTTTTGCGGTCTCAGAAAGGGCTAGTGAGATACCATCTTGTTATATCATATCATGATTATTTTGAGAAAGTGTTGGCATCCGAGATTTACTATTATTGCTCGCTAGTTGATTATGCCATTGATATGAGTAAACATGAGACCTAAATGTTATTGTGAATATGGTTAGTTCATAATCTTTGCTGAAAACTTGAATGCTGGCTTTACATATTTGCAACAACAAGAGTAAACGGAGTTTGTAAAAGTTTTTCTTTATCACTTTCAGTTTCTCAACTGAATTGCTTAAGGACAAGCAAAGGTTTAAGCTTGGGGGAGTTGATACGTCTCCATCGTATCTACTTTTCCAAACACTTTTGCCCTTGTTTTGGACTCTAACTTGCATGATTTGAATGGAACTAACCCGGACTGACGCTGTTTTCAGCAGAATTGCCATGGTGTTATTTTTGTGCAGAAATAAAAGTTCTCGGAATGACCTGAAACTTCATGGAGAATATTTTTGGAATATATAAAAATATTGGCGAAAGAATCAACACTAGGGGGCCCACACCCTGTCCACGAGGGTAGAGGGCACGCGCACCCCCTGGGGCGTGCCCCCTGCCTCATGGGCCCTTTGAGACTCCACCGGCCTCAACTCTCTCGGGAGGGCTGGTCTGGAGTCCGCTCGGGGCTCCGGAGAGGGGAATTCGTCGCCGTCGTCATCATCAACCATCCCCCATCACCAATTTCATGATGCCCACCGCCGTGCGTGAGTAATTCCATCGTAGGCTTGCTGGACGGTGATGGGTTGGATGAGATTTATCATGTAATCGAGTTAGTTTTGTTAGGGTTTGATCCCTTGTATCCATTATCTTCTGAGATTTATGTTGCTATGACTTTGCTATGCTTAATGCTTCTCACTACGGCCCGAGTGCCATGATTTCATATCTGAACCTATTATGTTTTCATGAATATATGTGAGTTCTTGATCCTATCTTGCAAGTCAATAGTCACCTACTATGTGTTATGATCCGGTAACCCCGAAGTGACAATAATCGGGACCACTCCCGGTGATGACCGTAGTTTGAGGAGTTCATGTATTCACTAAGTGTTAATGCTTTTGTCCGGTACTCTATTAAATGGAGGCCTTAATATCCCTTAGTTTCCAATAGGACCCCGCTACCACGGGAGGGTAGGACAAAAGATGTCATGCAAGTTCTTTTCCATAAGCACGTATGACTATATTTGGAATACATGCCTACATTACATTGATGAACTGGTGCTAGTTCTATGTCACCCTATGTTATAACTGTTGCACGAGGGATCGCATCCGACATAATTATCCATCACCGATCCAATGCCTACGATCTTTTCACATATTGATCTTTGCTTAGTTACTATTCCATTGCCATTGTTACAATTACTACAAAACTGCTACTGTTACCTTTGCCACCGTTACCGTTACTTCCATACTAATTTGCTACTAAATACTTTGCTGCGGATATTAAATTTTCCAGGTGTGGTTCAATTGACAACTCAACTGCTAATACTTGAGAATATTCTTTGGCTCCGCTTGTGTCGAATCAATAAATTTGGGTTGAATACTCTACCCTCGAAAACTGTTGCGATCCCCTATACTTGTGGGTTATCAAGACTACTTTCTGGCGCCGTTGCCGGGGAGCAAAACTCTATTCTTTGAGTCACTTGGGATTTATATCTGTTGATCACTATGAGGAACTTAAAAGACGAAAAAACCAAGGGGTGTTGTCTTTTGTTTTTGTTTCATGGTAGTTGCAATTAGACCCTCGACCCACAACTAGGGGTTTCTGTCAGCCCAGTTGCAAGTCCAGCCTCGACTCGCAACTCGGGGGGTGTTGTTTTGGTTTTCACCCGAGTTGCAAGTCCACCCCGACTTGTAACTCGAGGAATGTAGTTTTGTATTGCCCCAGTTGCAAGTCAACGATGTACTCGCAACTCGGGGATGTAGTTTTGTAGTTTCCCTAGTTGCAAGTCCACGCTTGACTTGCAACTCGAGGGGTGTTGTATTTTCTCCTTGTTTCATGGTAGTTGCAATTAGACCCTCGATCTGCAACTAGGGGTTTCTGTCGGCCCAATTGCAAGTCCACCCTCGACTCGCAACTCAGAGGAGGGGTGTTGTTTGTTTTCACCCCCAATTGTAAGTCAACCATGTACTCGCAACTTGGGGATGTAGTTTTCTAATTGCCCCAGTTGCAAGTCCACCGCCGACTCACAACTCGAGGGATGTAGTTTGTAATCGCCCTAGTTGCAAGTCCACCCTAGACTCGCAACTCGGAGGGTGTTGTTTTGGTTTTCACCCTAGTTGCAAGTCAACTATGTACTCGCAACTCGAGGATA
>NC_057799.1:644963569-645020962 GCF_018294505.1 Triticum aestivum | reverse complement strand
ATAGTTGAGATGCATGGCTTCATTTTCCTGGGATGGATACATCTAGTTGGAGGCCTTGTTTGATGTTGTGTCAATACTTATTTTATTTTTCAAGTACAACAGTAATGCATTACCTTCTAAGTTTTAGAGAAGTTTTCATTCTTTTTTTTGCGGTACACGTGTTTTTGCCGTGTATATAAGCTAGCTACCAGAATTAGCCTTTTTTTTTGCTGGACCTGTTGCATATATATGTTTTGCTGCGGAGCTGCGATGTTGAACTAAAACCTGTATGATGTACTGAACTTTGGTATGATTGTCCTACTGAACCTGCATGATGCACTGAAGTGTTATTCGTAATTTTTTATTTCCTTTCATATAATTCATGTTTATCATCTACGGTTGTCCAAACACTATCATCCATCCATTTGTCACATCGGTATATAGAAGGTTTCGAATTTTTCTGCTGAACCGTGAGGTACATGAAAGCTAGCTAGCTATGCATGCATGCACTAATAGCACACGTCTCACTATCTGTTTTGTTTCTTGTATATGCACACGTCTCACTATCTGTTTTGTTTCTTGTATGTGCACACGTCTCACTATCTGTTTTGTTTCTTGTATATGCACACATATACAAACTTCATCCGTTCCATGCATCATTCCAAAACCTGGAGAAGGGCCAGCCCAGGACTGAGCAAAGCAAGTGATTGCTTCTCTAGATCCTGCGACACACAGGGACAAGGACAAGAAAGAAAGAAAAAAAAGCAGGGAGGAGGAATAACGTGACCAACAACTAGGAAAAATAGGGGACAAAAATAAAGAAAAAAAACAAGGGCCTTTTTATCCACAAGGGCCGTTTGGGGTAGGCGGGTCGAGGGTGGGTTGGTCTTTGACAAACAAACACACAACCAGGACAAACAAACAGCCTGAAGGACTGAAGTTGGAAACGGAGGAACTGATCGTAGTTGTCAACGGGAGGGTCCACAATTATACGATGATGTCATGTTAGATGTGAGATATTATCTCACGTCTAGAGTAATATAGACGTTTCGTTCATGCTACGTCCCTAAGCCGCTAGAATAACCTGAGTTGCTACATTTGTCTCAGGCAATCAACACGACAGCCCACGAGCATCTCGCTCATTCCCTTCGCGTTTGAGCCTTGCTCGTGTCCAGCTTCTCTTCGCCACTTCCCCCCTAGTGACCATAAGTAGACAAATTGTCTGCAAGCAATGGTGGAGCTTCCCTAGGGCAAAAGGGGGCCATTGCCCCCCCCCCCCCCACACACCTTCTCTAATATTAAAAATTGTACATGATGGCTCCCAGGAACAGGATGGGAGCAACTCTGCCTCTGGCTCTCATGGCGCTGCTGCTGCTCCCTACCACCAGCATGGCACGCATGCTTTCGAGCTGCAAGTGCAACACCACCGCCGGGAACAATGACGCTGTCCCGGCATCGAAGGATGCGTCCGTCCCTATATTCGGGCATCCCGTGAATGAACTCAGCTTAGCAGAGGGTGGGTGGATCAGCCTATTCACCGTACTCGGCGCCTTCATCCTGTACATGGTGCGCCGTGATACGTCTCCAACGTATCTATAATTTTTGATTGTTTCATGCTATATTATATTTTGTTTTGAACATTATCGGACTTTATTATACATTATTATATTATTTTTGAGACTAACTTATTAACCGAAGGCCCAGCCCAGAATTTCTGTTTTTTTTTGCCTATTTCAGAGTTTCGCAGAAAAAGAATATCAAACGGAGTCCAAACGGAATGAAACCTTCGGGAACGTGATTTTCGGAACGAACGTGATCCAGAGGACTTGGACCCTACGTCAAGACATCAACCAGGAAGGCACGAGGTAGGGGGCGCGCCCTCCACCCTCGTGGGCCCCACGTTGCTCCACCGACGTACTTCTTCCTCCTATATATACCTACGTACCCCCAAAGTACCAGATACGGAGCCAAAATCTAATTCCACCGCCGCAACCTTCTATACCCGTGAGATCCCATCTTGGGGCCTTTTCCGGAGCTCCGTCGGAGGGGGCATCGATCACGGAGGGCTTCTACATCAACACTATAGCCTCTCCGATGATGTGTGAGTAGTTTACTTCAGATCTTCGGGTCCATATTTATTAGCTAGATGGCTTCTTCTCTCTTTTTGGATCTCAATAAAATGTTCTCCCCCTCTCTCATGGAGATCTATTCGATGTAATCTTCTTTTGCGGTGTGTTTGTTGAGACCGATGAATTGTGGGTTTATAATCAAGTTTATCTATGAACAATATTTTGAATTTTCTCTGAATTCTTCTATGTATGATTGGTTATCTTTGCAAGTCTCTTCGAATTATCAGTTTGGTTTGGCCTACTAGATTGATCTTTCTTGCAATAGGAGAAGTGCTTAGCTTTGGGTTCAATCTTGCGGTGTCCTTTCCCAGTGACAGTAGGGGCAGCAAGGCACGTATTGTATTGGTGCCATCGAGGCTAACAAGATGGGGTTTATATCATATTGCATGAGTTTATCCCTCTACATCATGTCATCTTACTTAAAGCGTTACTCTGTTCTTATGAATTTAATAGTCTAGATGCATGCTGGATAGCGGTCGGTGTGTGGAGTAATAGTAGTAGATGCAGGCAGGAGTCGGTCTACTTGTCTCGGACGTGATGCCTATATACATGATCATACCTAGATATTCTCATACCTATGCTCAATTCTGTCAATTGCTCAACAGTAATTTGTTCACCCGCCGTAATACTTATGCTCTCGAGAGAAGCCACTAGTGAAACCTATGGCATCGGGGTCTATTTTCTATCATATTAATCTTCCAACACTTAGCTATTTTCTATCATATTAATCTTCCAACACTTAGCTATTTTTATTGCCTTTTATTTTACTTTGCATCTTTATCATAAAAATACCAAAAATATTATCTTCTCATATCTACCAGATCTCACTCTCGTAGGTGACCGTGAAGGGATTGACAACCCCTTTATTGCGTTGGTTGCGAGGATTTATTTGTTTGTGTTGGTGCGAGGGACTCGTGCGTGGCCTCCTACTGGATTGATACCTTGGTTCTCAAAAACTGAGGGAAATACTTACGCTGCTTTACTGCATCACCCTTTCCTCTTAACCAACGCAGTGCTCAAGAGGTAGCAAGAAGGATTTCTGGCGCCGTTGCCGGGGAGTCTCTGCAAAAGTCAACATACCAAGTACCCATCACAAACCCTTATCTCCCGCATTACATTATTTGCCATTTGCCTCTCGTTTTGCTCTCCCCCACTTCACCCTTGCCGTTTTATTCGCCCTCTCTTTTCCGTTCGCCTCTTTTTCGCTCGCTTCTTGTTTGCTCGTGTGTTGGGTTGCTTGCTTGCGCGATGGCTCAAGATAATACTAAATTGTGTGACTTCACCAATACCAACAACAATGATTTCCTTAGCACTCCGATTGCTCCTCTTACCGATACTGAATCTTGTGAAATTAATGCTGCTTTGTTGAATCTTGTCATGAAAGATCAATTCGCCGGCCTTCCTAGTGAAGATGCCGCTACCCATCTAAATGGCTTCGTTGATTTGTGTGATATGCAAAAGAAGAAAGATGTGGACAATGATATTGTTAAATTGAAACTATTTCCTTTTTCACTTAGAGATCGTGCTAAAGCTTGGTTTTCGTCTTTGCCTAAAAATAGTATTGATTCATGAAATAAGTGCAAAGATGCTTTTATCTCTAAGTATTTTCCTCCCGCTAAAATCATCTCTCTTAGAAACGACATCATGAATTTTAAGCAACTTGATCATGAACATGTTGCACAATCTTGGGAGAGGATGAAATTAATGATACGTAATTGCCCTACACATGGTTTGAATTTGTGGATGATTATACAAAATTTTTATGCCAGATTGAATTTTGCTTCTAGAAATCTTTTAGATTCGGCCGTGGGAGGCACTTTTATGGAAATCACTTTAGGAGAAGCTACTAAACTCCTAGATAATATTATGGTTAATTATTCTCAATGGCACACTGAAAGATCTACTAATAAAAAAGTGCATGCAATAGAAGAAATTAATGTTTTGAGTGGAAAGATGGATGAACTTATAAAATTATTTGCTACTAAAAGTGTTTCTTCTGATCCTAATGATATGCCTTTATCTACTTTGATTGAGAATAGTAATGAATCTATGGATGTGAATTTTGTTGGTAGGAATAATTTTGGTAACAACGCGTATAGAGGAAACTTTAATCCTAGGCCGTACCCTAGTAATTCCTCTAATAATTATGGTAATTCTTACAACAACTCTTATGTAAATTTTAATAAGAGGCCCTCTGAATTTGAGACTAGTGTTAAGGAGTTTATGAATTCGCAAAAGAATTTCAATGCTTTGCTTGAAGAAAAATTGCTTAAAGTTGATGAATTCGCTAGGAACGTTGATAGAATTTCTCTTGATGTTGATTCCTTGAAACTTTGATCTATCCCACCTAAGAATGATATCAATGAGTCTCTCAAAGCCATGAGAATTTCCATTGATGAGTGCAAATAAAGAACCGCTAGGATGCGTGCTAAGAAAGATTGCTTTGTAAAAGCGTGTTCTTCTAGTTTCTATGAAAATAAAGATGAAGATCTAAAAGTTATTGATGTGTCCCCTATTAAATCTTTGTTTCGCAATATGAATCTTGATAATGATGGGACTGAATATGATCCACCTTTACCTAGGAGGCGTTCCAAAAATTCAGAGTTTTTAGATCTTGATGCTAAAATTGATAAAAGTGAGATTGAAGAAGTTAAACCTTTAGATCTCAATGAACCCACTACTTTGGATTTCAAGGAATTTAATTATGATAATTTCTCTTTGAAAGATTGTATTTCCTTGTTGCAATCCATGCTAAATTCCCCACATGCTTATAGTCAACATAAAGCTTTTACTAAACATATCGTTGATGCTTTGATGCAATCTTATGAAGAAAAACTTGAGTTGGAAGTTTCTATCCCTAGAAAACTTTATGATGAGTGGGAACCTACTATTAAAATTAAAATTAAAGATCATGAATGCTATTCTTTGTGTGATTTGGGTGCTAGTGTTTCCACGATCCCAAAAACTTTGTGCGATTTGCTTGGTTTCCATGATTTTGATGATTGCTCTCTAAACTTACACCTTGCGGATTCCACCATTAAGAAACCTATGGGAAGAATTAATGATGTTCTTATTGTTCCAAATAGGAATTATGTGCCCGTAGATTTTATTGTTCTTGATATAGATTGCAATCCTTCATGTCCTATTATTCTTGGTAGACCTTTCCCTAGAACGATTGGTGCAATTATTGATATGAAGGAAGGGAATATTAGATTCCAATTTCCGTTAAGGAAAGGCATGGAACAATTACCTAGAAATAAAATAAAATTACCTTATGAATCTATTATGAGAGCCACGTATGGATTGCCTACCAAAGATGGCAATTCCTAGATCTATCCTTGCTATTATGCCTAGCTAGGGGCGTTAAACGATAGCGCTTGTTGTGAGGCAACCCAATTTTATTTTTAGTTTTTTTGATTTTTGCTTCTGTTTAGGAATAAATATTTGATCTAGCCTCTAGTTAGATTTGTTTTTATGTTTTAATTACTGTTTGTGCCAAGTTTAACCTATAGGATCTTCTTGGATGATAGTTATTTGATCTTGCTGAAAATTCCAGAAACTTTCTGTTCACGAAAATAATTGTTAAAAATCACCAGAACGTGATAAAATATTGATTCGAATTGCTGATGATCAATAAACAAATTGTCTAGGTCTTCCTATTTTGGCTGAATTTATGGAGTTCCAGAAGTTTGCGTTAGTTACAGATTACTACAGACTCTTCTGTTTTTGACAGATTCTGTTTTTCTTGTGTTGTTTGCTTATTTTGATGAATCTATGGCTGGTAAAATAGTTTATAAACAATAGAGAAGTTGGAATACAGTAGGTTTAACACAAATATAAATAAAGAATGAGTTCATTACAGTACCTTGAAGTGGTGTTTTGTTTTCTTTCGCTAACGGAGCTCACGAGATTTTCTGCTGTGTTTTGTGTTGTGAAGTTTTCAAGTTTTGGGTGAAAGATTTGATGGATTATGGAACAAGGAGTGGCAAGAGCTTAAGCTTGGGGATGCCCAAGGCACCCCAAGATAATCTAAGGACACCTAAAATCCAAAGCTTGGGGATGCCCCGGAAGGCATCCCCTCTTTCGTCTACTTCCATCGGTAACTTTACTTGGAGCTATATTTTTATTCACCACATGATATGTGTTTTGCTTGGAGTGTCTTGTATTATTTTAGTCTTTGCTTTTTAGTTTACCATAATCATCCTTGCTGTACACACCTTTTGATGAGAGACACACATGATTCAGAATTTATTAGAATACTCTATGTGCTTCACTTATATCTTTTGAGCTATATAATTTTTGCTCTAGTGCTTCACTTATATCTTTTAGAGCACGACGGTGGTTTTGTTTTATAGAAACTATTATTCTCTCATGCTTCACTTATATTATTTTGAGAGTCTTAAACAGCATGGTAATTTGCTTAAATTGGGAAATTAATCCTAATTTGTTAGGAATTCAAGATTAGTAAAAAAAACTTTCTTATGAGTGTGCTGAATGCTAAGAGAAGTTTGATGCTTGATGATTGTTTTGAGATATGGAGGTAGTGATATTAAAGTTGTGCTAGTTGAGTAGTTGTGAATTTGAGAAATACTTGTGTTGAAGTTTGCAAGTCCCGTAGCATGCACGTATGGTAAACGTTATGTAACAAATTTGAAGTATGAGGTGTTCTTTGATTGTCCTCCTTATGAGTGGCGGTCGGGGACGAGCGATGGTCTTTTCCTACCATTCTATCCCCCTAGGAGCATGCGCGTAGTGCTTGGTTTTTGATGACTTGTAGATTTTTTCAATAAGTATGTGAGTTCTTTATGACTAATGTTGAGTCCATGGATTATACGCACTCTTACCCTTCCATCATTGCTAGCCTCTTCGGTACCGTGCATTGCCCTTTCTCACATTGAGAGTTTGTGCAAACTTCGCCGGTGCATCCAAACCCCGTGATATGATACGCTCTTTCACACATAAACCTCCTTATATCTTCCTCAAAACAGCCACCATACCTACCTATTATGGCATTTCCATAGACATTCCGAGATATATTGCCATGCAACTTTCCACCGTTCCGTTTATCATGACACGTTCATCATTGTCATATTGCTTTGCATGATCATGTAGTTGACATCGTATTTGTGGCAAGGCCACCATTCATAATTTTTCATACATGTCACTCTTGATTCATTGCTATCCCGGTATACCGCCGGAGGCATTCATATAGAGTCATACTTTGTTCTAGTATCGAGTTGTAATCATTGAGTTGTAAATAAATAGAAGTGTGATGATCATCATTCATAGAGCATTGTCCCAATAAAAAAAGAAAAAAAGAGAAAGGCCAAAAAAAGAAGGCCCAAAAAAAGGGGGACAATGCTACTATCCTTTTTCCACACTTGTGCTTCAAAGTAGCACTATGATCTTCATGATAGAGAGTCTCTTGTTTTGTCACTTTCATATACTAGTGGGAATTTTTAATTATAGAACTTGGCTTGTATATTCCAACAATGGGCTTCCTCAAATGCCCTAGGTCTTCGTGAGGAAGCAAGTTGGATGCACACCCACTTAGTTTCTTTTGTTGAGCTTTCATGCATTTATAGCTCTAGTGCATTCGTTGCATGGCAATCCCTACTCCTTGCATTAACATCAATCGATGGGCATCTCCATAGCTCATTGATTAGCCGCGTTGATGTGAGACTTTCTCCTTTTTTGTCTTCTCCACATAACCCCATCATTATATTCTATTCCACCCATAGTGCTATATCCATGGCTCACGCTCATGTATTGCGTGAAGGTTGAAAAAGTTTGAGATTACTAAAGTATGAAACAATTGCTTGGCTTGTCATCGGGGTTGTGCATGATGAGAGCATTCTTGTGTGACAAAAATGGAGCATGACTAAACTACATGATTTTGTAGGGATGAACTTTCTTTGGCCATGTTATTTGAGAGGACATAATTGCTTAGTTAGTATGCTTGAAGTATTATTACTTTTATGTCAATATTAAACTTTTATCTTGAATCTTTCGGATCAGAATATTCATACCATAATTAAGAGAATTACATTGAAATTATGCTAAGTAGCATTCCACATCAAAAATTCTGTTTTTATCATTTACCTACTCGAGGACGAGCAGGAATTAAGCTTGGGGATGCTTGATACGTCTCCAACGTATCTATAATTTTTGATTGTTCCATGCTATATTATATTCTGTTTTGGACATTATCGGGCTTTATTATACACTTTTATATTGTTTCTGGGACTAACCTATTAACCGGAGGCACAACCCAGAATTGCTGTTTTTTTGCCTATTTCAGAGTTTCGCAGAAAAAGAATATCAAACGGAGTCTGTCGGGGATATATCCCGCGGTATGACCCGGCCGGAATTGGCGACTCACTGGTGACCTGCCCGGAGCTTGGCGATTCACAGATAACCTGCCCAATCTTGGCGACTCATCAGTAACCCGGCGGGCGGGTCAGATGGACAACAAGGCTCAAAGCCCAGAAGGCCGGCTCACGTTATGATGGGCCGGATTAAGAGGAAAGGGATGACGAATATTTCCTTTACGAGGAAGTAAGACCCGGACTTGTAATTAACTTGTAAGAGAAGATAGACTAGTCCTAGTCCTACTAGGACTCCACATGTAACCCGCCCCTCTAACTTATATAAGGAGGGGCAGGGCACCCCAAAGAGGGACAAGCAACAAGAAATAATCTCTAGGGATAAACACCGAGAGCAGGAGCCGGCGACTCTCCCGTGATCATAATGAGACCTAGCCTCAACAGCATGTAGGGTTGTTACCGGATGATGTTTCCCGGGGCCCGAAGCTGTCTAAACCCTTGTCTTGTGCGTTGATCCGCCCTGCGTCTCTCATCCCAATCAACCCCTCTCAAGCTACTACATAGATGCGCTGGCCTCACGACTAAGTCCTCACGCTAAGGACATCTGCCGTGACAATTCCACGACAGTTGGCGCCCACCGTGGGGCAGCCACGGTGGTGTTGAGTTCTTGGAGGGATTTCTTCAGGGATCGAGAAACTCACAGTGTGTCGGACGAAAAGAGCCGGCGCTGAAGATAACATCATCGACAAACAGTCAAAGCGAGAGATCAAGAGAAAAATAGGGTTGTGTTTATGCGCTGGCGCACATGATCAGAGGATCCGTTGAGGCCGGGTTAATTTCCGTGGCCGCTGCAAGTCGAAGTCCCGCATCTGACATCAACTGATACAAGGTACAAGTCGTCGAGACCGACAGGTTTCGTGGGCTCCGTCATCCGTGTCTAAATCCAATTTGGAGCATCAGATTCCCTTGCTATTGCATGGCGTGGCTCCCTAGGCCTGCTGCCAACTCCTCAACGGACCAAGGCCAACGCCTCGTGCACGTGGACCAACAATGCAAAGGATCGCGACGCAATCTATTGAAACCAACAGAAGATTGACTTTGTTTGTATGCGAGTCCGGCAAGCTGTCAAATAGTAATTTCCGTCGAGACCGACAAAAATTTCTGCGGTCTGATCCGCCGAGTTGCGCAAAGTTTCTGCTACCAGGTTTCAGGTTCGGAGTACTGGAGTACTAGTCCTGTACACTTTGTACTTTTTCTACTCTACGTGAGATCTACTCAAGGTCAACCAGAGTATTAGTACATATACATGCTCACGGAGATTTAAGAGACAAATCGATTGTTACATCAAGAGCCACTACCGAGTCATCCTCATGGGAAGAAGACAAAAATTGCCTGCAGTTTTGGAAGTGGAGAAAGCCCGGGAATCAGTCTCCGCCTCCGCCTCAGCCGCCAGGGCCACGTCATCGGGCCGGCCGCAGCTTGCCATCGCCTCTGCCGTCTCAAGCAGCGGGAGATCCGCTGTCGCCTCTGTTTCAAGTCGCCTCGGTTGACCTACTGTCAGTCTGAGTCGCCCCGGTCAAGCGGTCTGTCCGCCCCTGAGCCACCGCGCCTGTTCCTTTTCGACTCTGAGCCGGACGCGCCTCCAATAGCCTCGAGGTGACCCTTTCATCAGCCGCCTCCATTGCGGCGCGCCTGGTCCTCCGTTGGCCAAACCGCCCTACGGGCGTCCTCTGCTTCGGCCCTCGCGGCCCTCAGGACTGCGCCCCGTTGTGACGGCGCTGCTCCACCCAGCGGGCTTGCACGCACCTTTCTTTCCTCTCCCGTGCGGACCTCGCGACGAGGCACCAGATCCAGCTGCTGCCCTCGAAACCGGCTACTGCCTCGCGCTTTGTCGGTCTACTTTATCCCATCGCTGTAAGAAGTTGTTGCAGGTTGTTAAGGTGGTTTCAAGACCAGCAAAGATGCTCCACGTGAAAAGCAAGGAAAAAGTACTGGCATGCATGTACGCTGCATACAGGATACGTGGAGCTAAAAAAAGGGACAACTACTACTTCGTCTTAGTCTACTAGTGCTGCTTCTCACAAAGAGGTCAAGAGCCATTATCAGCTCACACAAAAAAAGGGGAGGAAATACTGGTGACCCATATATCTCAGTTAATTCCTACAGTGCATGCAGATCATCTGCCGTTCGCAAACATCAGGTGATATCCATCTAAATTTATCTTATTAACACTTATTATTTTTTGTCAAAGAACAATTACTCTGTCCTGTAATATTTTTACACAGGACAATTTTTATGCCATTCACGGACACGTGTATGACGGTCCGGTTGACATCAACATACGGCCGACTCACACGTCCGCACCGGCTTACAGTGCCATGGCCGGCTCATCTGTTGCCCGGGCGAATCAGGTGATATTCATCCAAGTTTGTTCTTAACACATAGTATTTTTGTCAAAGAGCAGCTTATCTTTGCCTTGGTCTGCACTATTGTTGATGCAGGACATTTGTTCACTACGTTAAAACAAACATGGTTGACTCGCTCGCGCCGGTTTACAGCGTCGCAGCCGGTTCATCTGTTTGAGCTGCCTCTGACGCGGCGGTCTCTTTTCCATCTGTCTATTGCGGCCGGGTCTACATCGACACACCAGGACTGCACCTGTCTGCATGAGCGGATTATTGAATATGAGCAAGTCACTGCTTGGGAAGCCCGATTTTCTTCCAACAGCTTAGAGGAAAATTGTCATGTGTTATCAGCCGTCGTCGGCATTGGACGGCTCAATGGGCATGCGCACAAGTCGCCGCCGCTACAGTTTGGTTAACTTCAAAACGTCCAGTTGGAAGGAACCATTGGCCGAGTTGCTGACACGGCTCATACGGGATCATTTATAACACGCCGCAGTCACCTCAACCTTCTGTGGATTCACATTGCGTTATCAACACCAGTGATATACACCTTATGCTATGGTCAATATGGAGAATCTCAAGCCAACTCCTCGAGTCGTCTGGAGACTCGGGGGCTACAATGATATGACTCGGCAGCATTGGTCGGTTTCAATGCAATCAAGAACTCCGGGTCATTGGAGGGAAAAATAACCCGGTCCTGGAGGCTACCGCCATATTGGTAAAAAGTTTAAAGGCCGTCAGAAAATTTCTGGCTTAAAAAGAAGGAGTCTGGTCTAAATCCGGCGCAAGAGACTTGGCATCTCCCACAAGGCATTGAAGCTCTTAATATCCGGTTTAAAATCCGGTTCAGAAAAATTTATCTGCCACAAAGCTTTGAAGCTCTCAAATCCGGTTCAAAATCCGGTTCAAGGTAAATTTGTCTATCACAAAACTTTGAAACTCTCAATATCTGGTTTAAGAATTTCCGGTTCAAAAAGAATTTATCTCTCGCAAAGTTCGAGTTCTCAGGGAAAATTAAAGGGACCAAAGAGTCTGTTACAAAGCACAACTCAAACATAGGTACTCTACTTTAAGGACCATTGGGAGCTGATCGTATTCGAATTTAGCTTAACCCTTTGGTGGTGTGACCCTGATCGTATTCGAATCAGAGTCGTTAAATATTCTCATGATCACTAGGGGGGCTTCCTGTTCAAACATAGGTCGTATTCGAACCAAAGAGAACATAGCTGTCTGTACCCTCTTGATCGGCACACTGCCGAGCTCACTAGGGGGCTTCTTGATCGTATTCGAATCATAGCTCAACCCCTCTTGGGAACCGACGTGGATCGTATTCGAATCAGCGTCGTTAAACAACTCTCAAGGTCATTTGGGGACTTCCTGTTCAAACATAGGTCGTATTCGAACCAAAGAGAACATAGCTGTCGGTACCCTCTTGATCGGCAACGCCAAAGCCACTGGGGGCTATATGATCGTATTCGAATCTTAGCTTAACCCCTTTGGGACGGTTTTCTGATCGTATTCGAATTAGAAGCCTCAAAATTTTTGAAGTCTCTTTTTGCAAATAATTTTTGGGATTTTATTTGAAGCTCTTTTGAACACATCTAAAGTGTACATGAGTGGTTTCTATTTAAACCCGGCTTGATTTTCGATGATAAGTCGCCGGCTTATAACAATCATCATCTATGTGGAAGCATTGGCTTCTAAAGATTGGGTTATCACACTTACTGCACAGGTATCATAAGCCGGCAGTACAATTCAATATCACAGGTATGATATTGTTTATACATGATTATGTTTAAACCGGCCCTGGCTATGGACTTTAAGCCGCCGGTATGTTTTGAATTGCGCTGTTGGAATCATGCGCGTATCAAAGATTGGGTTATCACACTTACTGCACAGGTCATGTAAACCGGCAGTACAAATTCAATATCACAATGGTTCTATATAAGATATTATGACCCGCCCTGCGGTAAACCGTCAAGGGATTTTGTGATCTACTTGTGTGCAGGATAAGACTACATTTGGGTGGTTACCCGCCCTGGCTTTTAACGTTAAGTCGCCAGGGCATATGTTGTTTAAACTCTGTGCAGGATTTACAGAGCTATGACTTGCATAAATGATTAAGTTCAAGCCCATCATCAAAGATTAAAATTGGTGTCTCAAAAGGGTTATCAATTCTTGATTTTCTCAAAGGCTATAAGCCGCCGGGTTATAAAAATTCCGGTTTACAATGGAGGCGTATTAAATCGTCATCGGCCAAGAGCCGCCGGGTATTTAAACTCCGGGTTTACTTATCAACCGATGAGGTATTCAAAGTCGCTTTGGCGCAATGTCTATTATTTTATCAATGGATATAATTTATTCTACAATGGAAGGAATAGTCCCGGGTCACTGCAGGCTTACGACCCGACACTTGGGGGCTACATTATTCAAGGTTGAGATTACATCAAATATGCAAGTCCCATGTCACTGCCAGCATGCACCATGGCACTTGGGGGCTAATGCAAAGTTATTTTTACTGGCCTTATTGAAGACCCGACTCATCACATTGTAATGAGCCGGCCCTTGGGGGCTACCAATTGCTCCTGTCAACAATTCAGGGTACACAAGTTTAAATCCATTATATTGAAAGGTCCACTACTCAGTTGGAAGAGTACAAAGCTCTTAACCTTATGGACGTGGGTTCGGGCCCCATGGAGAGGATTACAACATATGGTATTATTTTCAAGGAAATATATATAAAGTCCCAGCTCAATATTATCTTACTGAGCCGGCCCTTGGGGGCTACATGTTGCTGCTCAACTCTACATCTACAAAGTCCCTGCTCATTATTGCATAATGACCCGGCCCTTGGAGGCTACACCGGTTGAAGTTTTGTGAGCATAAGACAATTACAAGTGCCAGGTTGATACAAGCATGACAACCCGTCACTTGGGGGCTACAGGTGACACGGATATAAGGAGAAATACTTTCGAATTCTTAGTTTTTGAGCAAATCAGATTGACCCGGCGTCACCAATCATTATGACCTGGTGTCTGCAACAATCATAGCCCGGCGTCATCAACAATTATGACCCGGCGTCGGCAACAATTATGACTCGGTGCCATCAATATTTACAAACCGACAATTTTGGTAATATTAAACCGGCAAGTTCTACATCTTTAAACCGGCTGAATATCAGATGAGTATTTCAAGACCAATATTTCTTAAGCCGGTGCTTTGGAAACCGATTCAAGTGGATTGTTTCTTACAATATTTCTCTACAAGAGACCAATGCCAGCAAATTGACTCTGAAGCTGGCCTATTGACCCGGATTTCTCAAAAGAAGTATCTGGATTTTTTGCATTCACAAAGTTTGAACATATCTACTAAAGGAGATTTTCTATGAGTTCATGGGCATGTATCAAGAAAGAAATGACAAGGATTTGAAGATGATCAGGTGCCGGCTTACAAAATTTAACCCGGAGCACAACCTATCAAGTTTGTTCTTGTGTTTATTTTACAGGATCAGTTTAACATGGATAAATCCAAATTAAACTGGGGGCTAATGTCGGGGATATATCCCGCGGTATGACCCGGCCAGAATTGGCGACTCACTGGTGACCTGCCCGGAGCTTGGCGATTCACAGATAACCTGCCCGATCTTGGCGACTCATCAGTAACCCGGCGGGCGGGTCAGATGGACAACAAGGCTCAAAGCCCAGAAGGCCGGCTCATGTTATGATGGGCCGGATTAAGAGGAAAGGGATGACGAATATTTCCTTTACGAGGAAGTAAGACCCGGACTTGTAATTAACTTGTAAGAGAAGATAGACTAGTCCTAGTCCTACTAGGACTCCACATGTAACCCGCCCCTCTAACTTATATAAGGAGGGGCAGGGCACCCCAAAGAGGGACAAGCAACAAGAAATAATCTCTAGGGCTAAACACCGAGAGCAGGAGCCGGCGACTCTCCCGTGATCATAATGAGACCTAGCCTCAACAGCACGTAGGGTTGTTACCGGATGATGTTTCCCGGGGCCCGAAGCTGTCTAAACCCTTGTCTTGTGCGTTGATCCGCCCTGCGTCTCTCATCCCAATCAACCCCTCTCAAGCTACTACATAGATGCGCTGGCCTCACGACTAAGTCCTCACGCTAAGGACATCTGCCGTGACAATTCCACGACAGAGTCCAAACGGAATGAAACCTTCGGGAACGTGATTTTCGGAACGAACGTGATCCAGAGGACTTGGACCCTATGTCAAGACATCAACCAGGAAGGCACGAGGTAGGGGGCGCGCCTACCCCCCTGGGCGCGCCCTCCACCCTCATGGGCCCCACGTTGCTCCACCGACGTACTTCTTCCTCCTATATATACCTACGTACCCCCAAACTACCAGATACGGAGCCAACACCTAATTCCACCGCCGCAAGCTTCTGTACCCGTGAGATCCCATCTTGGGGCCTTTTTCGGAGCTCCGTCGGAGGGGGCATCGATCACGGAGGGCTTCTACATCAACACCATAGCCTCTTCGATGATGTGTGAGTAGTTTACTTCAGACCTTCGGGTCCTGTTGAGGATATAGACCTTAGAGTCACCCACCAGGGGGGGGGCGGGTTACTCATATGGTCGTTGCCAGAAGCCCGGAGCCAAGCTTGAAGACGATGGGCCAGAGATGGGCTAAGACCCGGATGTGGCTTAAAGCCCATAGTTACAATCATTATTATGGTTAAACTTGTAGCATAAGGCAAGTATAGTTGAGAGTCCGAGCTGGACACTCTTTATGAGCCGGCCGGGATTCTAAGGGCTGCTGGGCGTTTTCCTCCCTATATAAAGGGACGACCCGGCAGCGGTTTAGGGACGACAACAATCTCATCGAGAGCCGGGCATAGCAGTTTAGCTCCCTGGTGATCGTAACCCTAATCGATACCATCTCAACCGGACGTAGGCTTTTACCTTCACCGTAAGGGGCCGAACCAGTATAAACCCTCGTGTTCCTTGTCCCACATTAACCCCTTCAATCTTCCTAGTCGCGATGGCTCCACGACTAAGTCCTAGCTCGAGGACATCTGCCGTGACAATTCCACGACAGTTGGCGCCCACCGTGGGGCCAGCGCACGGTGGATTTGAGTTCTTGAAGGGCAGCTTCGAAGGGCTCAAGGGATACGCGGTGGGCCGGATGACCAAGAGTCATCGCGGCAAGCTCTACATCGACGATGCAAACTGGGGCCCCGACGCCGGCTCAATTGAGTACGGGTACCGGGTCCACTTCGGTGGAATTCATGTCTTCATTGGCAAGATGGGTGAGCCGGGACCTGAGCCGGATCTCTGCGCCGATCTCATCGAAACGGCTCAGCGCGCACGACCGGTCCGGGCCCGGCCTGCCTTAAGGCGCGCTTTTGTGGGATGCATCCATGGAGGGCCCTCTGATCTAGCTGGGTCTGGTGATGAGACGGCCGTCGGCTCTGACGGCGAGTCAGCCACCGATGAGTCAAACTCGTTGTACCAACTTCAGGATGGCAGGCTCATGGGTTGTTCCGATGGTGATAGTATTCCGGACCTATTTGAGCCGCCAAGTCAGGTTGGAGTTTTCATGGCTGGAGCACAGCCTGTTCAGAACCCCGCTGCTGGAGCGGGAACCCCGGTGCCTTCGCCGGCTCAGGTGCTAATGGATCTCACGGACAAGATGACGGCGCTGTTAACCGCCACGGTTGACCCGGCGGATCAAGCTCGGCATGACGCGGAGGTGGCACAGTTAAAATTGGATCTAGTGAAGGCTAAAGAGGATCTTGCAGCGGAAGGGATCAGACTGGCTACAGAGAGGGCGGCTCTCGATGCCCAAACCCAGCTGATCCAGGCGCAGTCCTTCCAACTCACGATGGATCAAAACGCGGCCAATGAGGTCCTGAGAAGGAGGCACCAAAAGGCCCAATCTCGACTCCCTCCGGTTTACGATCCACGCATTCTCTTCAACACACCAGGTGCAGGGTCTAGTAACCCGCCAGGGATCATAGCGCCCGGGTCTGGACCCCTTATTCAGCCACGGGTGATGGGGCCTCCCCAGGTGCCCCCTACCCCGCCTCAGTATGTGCCAATACCCCCGGGTCATTATAATAACCCGCTGGAGAACATGGTTGCTGCGGCAGCACGGCTGGCGGCTCTACCAGTTGACGGCGACTCTCCGACGGCTATTGAAACCCGCCGGGTCAGGGAACTCCTCCAGACAGCACTGGCGCAACAAGAGGCGTACTCCTACAGCCGGGACAGGATCCACTCGACCCCTCGTCCTGGCCAGAGCCCGAGTTACAGCCGGCACATGGTCTCAGCAACCGGCTCAAGTAACGTCCGACGCCATGACCCGCCCCCATGTCATGGCCCGGCTCATAATGGAGCCTTTTACACAGCAGACCAAGCGCGGCAAGAGGCGGAGCAAGTACCGCAATTGACGGCTTACCAGACCCCCCCGGCTTATCCGACGGCTTCCATTGATGTGGGTATCCCTACCAGGACCGGGGGAGTCCCTTGTTTAGTGCCAGCTATCCGTAATGAACGTCTACCTAAGGATTTCAAGGGCCCTAGGAAGGTGCCTAACTACACAGCTGACTTACAACCCGCAGCCTGGATCGAGAGTTATGAGATGGCTATGGAGCTGCTGGAGGTCAGTGAGGCGGCCATGGCCAAGTATTTCACCATGATGTTAGATGGGACCGCCCGCACTTGGTTGAAAGGGCTACCACCGAACTCCATTGGGTCTTGGGCGGAGCTGAAAGCCCGGTTCATCCAAAACTTCAAAGATACCTGTAGGCAGTCTATGTCAATTGTGGATTTGACTAACTGTAAGCAGCAGGAGGGTGAATCCACGACCCATTGGGTTTGCCGGGTTAAGGAGATCATACATTCATCAGATAAGATGGATGCCGGCTCTGCAGTCTTAATGTTAGAGCAGAATTGTCGCTTCGTGCCCCTGAAGATGAAACTCGGGCGGCTTAAGCGTGATTGCAGTGATATGGGTACACTAATGGCGGCTCTTGTTAAGTACGCCGATTCCGATGGTACCAAGGATCCCCCTTCAGATGACGGTAGGACAGGGAAGGGAAAGAAGAACGGCAATGGCAAGGGTCCTCAGTTTAACCCGGGGAACCAAGGAGGAGGCAAGCGCAAGGCAGATGACAGCCTAGAGTTTGTGGCCAACGCCAGCTCACAAGGTAATAACCAGGGACGCAAGGGGAGGCCCCCTCCCCGAGGCGGCGGGTCAGGTCCGACGCTGGAGCAGCTGTTGAATGAACCTTGTCCAAGGCATGGCTCTAGAGAGAAGCCAGCGACTCACCTGTGGAAAGATTGTGCGATCATGAAGGCCTTTAAGAACTACAATGGCCCGGGCGGTGGCTCAGGTGCCGGCGGCTCAGGCGCCGGCGGCTTTCATGGCCCGGGGGGCGGCTCAAATTCTGGTCCTCAGAGCGGTCAAGGGGATTTTAATCAACAGTCTGGCCAAGGTCATCAACAGCAGCAGGGGGGTTATCAGACCAATCCAAAGCAACTTAGCGGTGGACAGTATCATGTGTTTACCACTAGTTTGTGCAAGCGAGATCAGAAGCTTCACAAGAGGGCTGTGAATGCTGTGGAGCCGGCGATCCCACGCTACTTGCGGTGGTCTGAGCAACCTATAGTGTGGAGTAGGGAGGATCACCCTCCCCGGGTGGATAACCCGGGCCACTTGGCCTTAGTGGTAGCTCCTCAAGTGGGAGGATATAAATTCACAAAGGTGCTCATGGATGGAGGCAGCAGCATCAACATCCTCTATTATGAGACTTTTCGCCGTATGGGGTTGGTTGATAAGAACCTCAGCCAGTCAAACACTATCTTCCATGGCGTGGTACCTGGTAAGTCGGCTTATCCAGTCGGCAAGATCGAATTGGAAGTGGCCTTTGGTGATGAGAACAACTACAGGGTGGAGAAATTGACCTTTGAGGTGGTCAAGATAAGAAGTCCATACCATGCTATATTTGGACGGCCGGCTTACGCCAAGTTAATGGCACGGCCGTGTTATGTGTATTTACAGCTCAAGATGCCGGGTCACAATGGGACCATTACGGTTCACGGCAGCCGGAAAGTGGCTCTGGAGTGTGAGGAAGGCGATGCGGCTTATGCAGAGTCCGTGTGTGCTACAGAGGAGTTGAAGTTTTACAAGGACAATGTTGACCCAACAGATATGACCTCTCTGAAAAAGCCAACTACAGAACAAGAGCCGGCAATGAAATTTAAATCAGCTGATGAGACTAAACTTGTTGATTTTGTTCCAGGTGACTCATCTCAGCAGTTTAGCATCAGTGCAAATCTGGATCGAAAATAGGAAAGCGCGCTCATCGAGTTCATCCGTGAAAATAGGGACATCTTCGCATGGAAACCTTCTGACATGCCAGGTGTACCTAGAGAACTCGCTGAGCACACTCTCAATGTTGATCCTAAATTTAAGCCGGTCAGACAGTTCCTTCGGCGGTTTAATGAAGAGAGGCGGAAAGCTATTGGTGAAGAGGTGGCCCGGCTCTTGGCGGCCGGGTTTATTGTTGAAGTCTTCCACCCAGAGTGGTTAGCCAACCCGGTGCTCGTACTCAAGAAGAACGGCACCTGGCGGATGTGTGTGGACTACACGGACCTGAACAAGGCGTGTCCGGCTGATCCTTTTGCCCTCCCCCGTATTGATCAAATCATTGATGCTACGGCAGGTTGTGCACGTCTAAGTTTCTTGGATGCTTATTCCGGTTATCATCAGATTAAGATGGCAGGTAAGGACCAGGAGAAGACAGCGTTCATTACTCCCTTTGGAGCCTTCTGCTATGTATCCATGCCTTTTGGACCCAAGTGTGCACAGGCGACTTACCAGCGTTGTGTACAGAACTGTCTTCATAAACAGATTGGGTGTAATGTTCATGCTTACGTGGACGATATTGTGGTTAACTCCATAAAAGAGGAAACCCTGATAGATGATTTAAGGGAAACCTTTGATAATCTCCGGGTCTATAAGATGATGCTTAACCCGGCCAAGTGTGTCTTTGGTGTTCCTGCAGGCAAGCTCTTGGGCTTCTTGGTTTCTGACAGGGGCATTGAGGCTAACCCGGAGAAGATCAAGGCCATCACCTCCCTGGCTAAGCCGGCGTGTATAAATGACGTTCAGCGCTTGGCGGGTCGCATTGCTGCTTTAAGCCACTTTATAAGCCGTTTGGGTGAGAAGGCCATGCCCTTATATCAGTTGATGAAGAAAACTGATAACTTTGTCTGGAATGATGCAGCTAATACCGCCTTTGAGGATTTGAAGAAGCAGCTGGCAGAGCCCCCAGTCCTTGCTGCTCCGGTTGATAAGGAGCCCTTGCTACTGTATGTGGCGGCAAACGCACGAGCCGTCAGTGTGGCTATTGTGGTAGAGCGCAAGGAGGCGGCTAAGGAACATCCGGTTCAGCGGCCGGTTTATTATGTCAGCGAAGTGCTCATTGAGTCCAAGCAACGGTACCCGCATTGGCAGAAGCTTGTGTATGGTGTGTTCATGGCAAGCCGGAAACTTAAGCATTATTTTCAGGGTCATCCCATCACTGTGGTCAGCTCTGCCCCCCTTGGTGACATCATCCAAAACAGAGAGGCCACAGGGAGAATTGCTAAGTGGGCTATAGAACTTGGACCTCATGGTCTCAAATATGTGCCACGCACTGCTGTTAAATCTCAGGCCTTGGTGGATTTCCTCAATGATTGGACAGAGTCACAAGTGCCTGAGCAGAAGCCGGATAACACATATTGGACTATTCACTTCGATGGGTCCAGGCAGTTGGAGGGCTCGGGGGCTGGTGTTGTATTGGCCTCCCCTAAAGGTGACAAGTTCCATTATGTGCTACGGTTGATGTTTCCTTGCACTAACAATGCGGCTGAGTACGAGGCCTTGCTCCACGGTCTTCGGATGGCTAAGGAAATGAGCTTGAGCCGGGTAAGATGCTTCGGTGACTCAGACTTGGTGGCTCAACAAGTATCAGGCAAGTGGGACTCTAAGGACCCGCTCATGGCGGCTTATCGCCGCGAAGTTGACGCCATTGCTGGGCATTTTCAGGGCTACCAAGTAGAGCACATTGATCGCAGGAAGAACGAGGCGGCTGATGCCCTAAGCCGGCTAGGCTCTCAGCGAAAGCCGGTGCCACCTAACACTTTCCTGGATGTCCTGTATAGCCCTTCGGTTAAGTTGCCTACGGAGGAAGACTTGGCTGTCCCTGACCCGGAGGCACGACTGGTGGCGGCTCTCCATATCATACCAGACTGGACAATGCCATATCTGGCTTACATGACCCGGGGCGAGTTGCCTGAGGATGAAACTTTGGCCAGGCAAATAACCCGGCGGGCCAAGTCAATGATTGTTATCGATGGCGAGTTACATCATCGCAGTGTTACAGGAGTGTTTCAGCGCTGTGTCTCCCCTGAGGAAGGTCAAGAGATCTTGCGTGAGATCCATGAAGGGGATTGTGGCCATCACGCCGGCTCAAAGTCTCTTGTGGCCAAGGCTTTTCGTCATGGTTTTTATTGGTTGATGGCTCATGCTGATGCAGAAGACTTGGTCAGTAAATGTGATGGTTGCCAGAGGTTCTCACGACGGGCTCATGTGCCGGCTCAGGAGCTGAGGATGATCCCAATCACTTGGCCCTTTGCGGTCTTGGGGCTTGACATGGTTGGGCCTTTTAAAAGGTCCAAGGATAAGAAGACCCACCTCTTGGTGGCAGTTGATAAGTTCACAAAGTGGGTGGAAGCTGAGCCAGTTAGCAAGTGCGATGCAGCCACGGCGGTTCAATTTATGAAAAAGGTGATTTTCCGCTTCGGGTTTCCGCACAGCATCATAACTGACAATGGCACCAATCTCTCCAAAGGCGCTATGGAAGAGTTTTGTCAACGAGAGCATATCCGACTTGATGTTTCCTCAGTGGCTCATCCTCAATCCAATGGTTAAGCTGAGAGAGCTAACCAGGAGATCCTGAAGGGCATCAAGCCCCGGCTTTTGGTCCCTTTGCAACGGACGCCGGGTTGTTGGGTGGAGGAGTTGCCCTCCGTCTTATGGAGTATCAACACTACTCCTAACAGGTCTACAGGCTTCACGCCTTTCTTCATGGTTTATGGAGCAGAAGCAGTCCTCCCCAGTGACATCCGTCACGACTCACCTCGCGTGGCGACTTATGTTGAGACGGATAATGAACAGGCGCGCCAGGATGCTCTTGACTTGTTGGACGAACAGCGTGATGTGGCAGCAGCCCATTCAGCGATTTACCAACAAGACCTACGCCGTTATCATAGCCACCGGGTCAAATCCCGGGTCTTCCAGGAAGGCGACCTTGTGCTCCGGCTCATCCAGGATCAAACAGATGCACACAAGTTATCCCCGCCTTGGGAAGGGCCCTTTGTGGTCAGCAAGAACTTGCACAACGGGTCGTATTACCTCATTGACATTCGGGAGCACAAAGATTCACGTAAGTCGGAGGAGGAGACCCGTCGGCCGTGGAACATAGCTCAGCTTCGGCCCTACTACACTTGAGCCACCGGCTCTCGTGGTGTACATATTTCTCTCAGACATATATATATTATGATAAAGCAATAAAGCAGGACCTCTGTCCTATTTTCTCCTCCAAATATGCAAGTGTTGTTTTTATTACAAGATTACATGATGGCTTAAAGGAGGATCCGGCTTATGATCGTATTCGAATCGAGCCGTAAGCAGTAAAGTCACTTGGGGGCCTCCTGTTCAAACATGGGTCGTATTCGAACCAAAGAGAACATAGCTGTCGATACCCATTTGATTGGCAAAATGCCGAGCTCATTGGGAGGTTACCTTTGGTCACATTTGAATCATAGTTTAACCCCTCTGAGAACCGACGTGGATCATATTCGAATCAGCGTCGTTAAACAATTTCTTAAAATCACTTGGGGGCTTCCTGTTCAAACATGGGTCGTATTCGAACCAAAGAGAACATAGCTGTCGGTACCCTCTTGATTGGCATCGCCACACCCACTGGGGGCTATATGATTGTATCTGAATCTTAGCTTAAACCCCTTTGGGCCGGGTCTCTGGTCGTATTCGAACCGGAAGCCCCTAAGTTCTTCTGCTTTATCACAAGTTTACTCTGATTATGTCAAGAGGTGTACGGCCGGGTCTCATTTTTCCGGCTTAAAATGTTAGTTGAACACCATGGGTGTTATTAAAACAAGTAACTCAGAGTTGAGGTACCAACCTTGTTACCCGGGTTATCTAACCCGGAAGTATGCTACAGGCTGCTAAGTGTGTTATCACGGCTGTCTTCAGGATATTACAGGAGGGCCGGTCTTTTTTGATTCGTATGCCGGGTTATCCATCCAAAACACCTGATTCTCAGGGTGGTAAGCCGCCTCGAGACTTGTGATTTGCCTTTCTATGCAGGATACGTAAAGGCACCTTTTTGAGGTTGAGAAAAACAAAGGGATGATTATGACCCGGAGAAACATCAAAGAGACAACTTAAAAAGATTTTGGCATTCAATATGTGCATGATGGCACGGCAGAGATAGACTGTTGCACCTACTTTATTACAACATTCATCAAATTTAACAAGGGTGGAGCATTGTTTGGTAAACCGACAGCCGAGCTACGATACCCGCTGGGTGGAAGTCTCCGGCTCGTTCCTGTCCTGTCCTCCGGCTGATCCCAAGACCTGGAAGGTTGATGACTTCCAGTTGATGCCGCTGAGAGCCTCAAACTGGGCTTCCTCGTCAATTAAACCGGCCGGGTCAATCTCTGGAGCGAAGGTGTGCTGACGAGCCGGCGGGATCAGGTTGAGGGCTTCATAGCGAGGGGTTGGAATCCTCTGATTCTCCGCGTCATAACCCGGCTGGTACTTGGTCAGATCTGTGTCATTCCCGATGAGGGTGGCCACCGGGCGTACAGCCTTCACGCACGCTGCGAAGTCCTTCTGATCAAAAGCTGAGCCGTCTTCCTTCAGGCTTGGATAGCCAAGGGCAATGTCTGCCGGGTCTAACTCCGGCAGGAATGCCTTGGCCCGGCTCAGCGCGACGATTGCTCCGGCTCTCGTAGAAGCCCGTCGCAGCTCTTGGATCCGCTGAGGCAGAACGGCGAGCCGGCGCAGGACTTCTGCCAGGTGAGTCGGCACCTCGTTGGATAAGGCCACCACAGCTAAGGCACGCTGTGACCCGGTGTAGAGCTGTTCCACTAGGGTATACACGGCCTTTAGCTTGGTGACCACGCTCTGGTTGAGGTTGGCACTTCTGGGACCTGTTTAACAGAATCAAGTAAGTCGGCGACAAGGATGAATCATGAGATATGAACATTCTAACATTGATGAAAGCCGGTGAGGCGACTTACCGAAGATGGCGGCCACCATTTGGGAAACCTGGCGCTTTAGGCCGGAGAGCTCGGCGGTCTTCTCAGAGAGAGTCTTCTCCGCCTGTTCTGCCCGGGTCACCAGTGCGGCCTTCTCTTCAGCCCAGGCCTTCCGCTCAGCATCAAATTCTGTCTTAAGCTTCTCTTGAGCGGCGATGCTGGAGACAAACTTGGCGTTTGCCTTCCGGGTCTCCATCTCCTGCGTCTTCAGCCGGCTCTTGAGATCCGCAAGGTCCGACTCTAGCTTCTTGCCAACAGCCTGAATAGATTTCCGGGTTATTAACAGTCATGATATAAGTCCCAAGCGTTTTTCAAGCAAAGACACTTGGCACTTGGGGGCTAATGCATATTGAACGTATCTATCTACATACAGCCGGCTCAATTGAGTAAGCCGGGACCTAAGTCTACAACATATTCACGTCATAAGTCGTTGACTTGGGGGCTAGCATGGCAAAGGTAACTATGCAGTAAGTAAGAAGATAGCAGAAAGATACCTCAGATTTTTGCTGGATTTGGTTTACTATGGCGACCTCGGCATCCCGGCTCTTGTGTACTTGGCTGATGTAGCCAGAGACGAGTTCTCCAATGCTCAGGTTGCTGTAGTTGGAGAGGTCCAGATTCGCCCGGTGGGGCTGCAGCAACTCCCCCTTAGCAGGGCACTTGGCCAACACGGTCCGTCTCCCCGGCTCAACATACTCCGTCCGGGTGATTACCACGTCCGGGTCGTCTGCTGGAGGAGCCGGAGGCCTCCGGGTTAACCGAAGCTTCGGTCGTTGCCTTGGTAGTTGGGGCGGGGGCTTCAGGTGCCGTGTCCATTGGAGTGGTGGCTTCGGGGGCGGAGGCAGCTGGCGGTTCTTGGACTGTCACCGCCGGCTCAGGCAGATCCGGCACTCCGTCCGACTTGGTTTTCTTCACCCTCTTGGTGAGCTTTGCCTGGGCACTGAAAGAACAACAAAGGTTGGTACAAAGAATATGAATAAAGATCCGAACAACATAAGATGATTGTTGTTACCCGGGCGCGGTCTTGAAAGCCGGCAGATTTGACTGCATGGAGTCACCCGAAGAGGGGGAGGTCTCCTGGTAATTGGAGTCAGAAGAGTTGAGTGGCTGACGGATAACACCCGCCAACGGGTGAAAAGGGTACAAGTGGGAAATAACCTCAGTTCGGCGTTTTCTTGTTGCGTCGGGTAACCCGGCGGAGAGGTCGGTGTCCTGGTTGGTCCGGGTGTGACGCCGGCTTTCATGAACCTGTCGCTTCAAAAGAAATTGAGGGTCTTGATGAGCTAAAGGATGTGAAAAGCTTACTTTCCGGGTTACCCTTCGGACTTTCAGCTGTTTCAAGGGCTCCGAGTCGGAGGAAAGTGACATTACCTCTTCAACCACCGGGTTACTTGCGCCGGTGTCATCCTGTCAATGAGCAAGTATCGATAAGGCGGACAGCAACAAACAGTGAATATAGTAAAGACTTAAATGCTCAGGAGTTACCTCTGACTCAGAGCTGTCGCTTAATTGCATCAGCTCCGAAGCAGTAGGCCTGCTTCCTTTTTTGCGAGGGGCGGCTTTTTTGGCGGCTTTCTTCGCCTTCCTGGCTTTCTTGGCCGCCTCATGGTCATATTTGACCCGCCAGAACTTATCATCAGCCTGAAAAATACAATGACAGATTTTTAAACGGTTCAGATGAAGGTTATATGCAGACGAAGATAAAAAGTTAAAGTCAGCGGCTTACCGCTGGGGCTGGATTGGTCTTGCAGAAGGGGGCTAACCCGGTCCTTCCGCAGTCTGCCAGGCTCTCGTTTAAAAGAGCCTTGGTCTCCTCCTCTACAACGTCTTCTGGAAGATCATTGCGGCTGTGCCTCTGAGGGTCATCTTTTCGCCCTGTGTACTCACACATTAAGCCGGGGAGGCGGCTCAATGGGATCACCCGCCAGGAGATCCAGACCCGGACCAGGTCAATTCCGTTCAGACCGTTGCCCAGGAGGGCCTTGATTTTGTTGATGGTAGGAAGCAGAGGCTGGCGCTCTGCTTGAGTCAGCTTGTCCGACAGTGGGTGAGTCGGCTCCAGACGTGTTGGGCGAAAGCCGGGCAGCGGGCTTTCATCAGCCAGGGACGTATCTTGGCAGTAAAACCAAGTCATGTTCCAGTCCTTAGGGTGGCTCGGCGGCTCTGCGTAAGGGAAAAGACAGTCCCTACGCCGCTGGATGGAAATGCCACCTAACTCCAGACTTGGTCCGTTGGCGCACTCATTTTGGCGGTTTAAATAAAAAAGCTCTCTGAAGAGCAGCAGACTAGGCTCTTCTCCATGGTAAACCTCGCAGAAGACTTGGAAATTGCAGATGTTGGACACTGAGTTGGGGCCTATATCTTGAGGCCGCAAGTCGAAGAAGTTGAGCACGTCCCTGAAAAACTTTGAGCCGGGCGGTGCGAAGCCCCGGCTCATATGATCTGCGAAAATCACTACCTCGTCGTCCTTTGGCTGTGGTCTCTCTTCTGACGGGTCAGGGGCACGGTAGGACATGATTTCCTTCTTAGGCAGATATCCGGACTTAACAAAATTGGCTAGGGTCTCGTTGGTGACGTTGGACCTCATCCAGTTGCAAGTGATGGGAGCCTTAGGAGGCATGGTGAAAGTTGGCAGTCTATGACAAAAAGGAAAAATGTCCGGGTTAATTTTAAGCCGGAGATCTACAATTCACAACTAAGGTGGCGGCTTATGAAGGGGACTAATGATATATACTCTGGTACAGTGGGTTATTTAAGTCACAGGGGCATTCAGAGTAAGTTGGTTATCTACGGCCTTACCACAGTTAAGCCGGAGGATTCTACGAAGCATGGATTTCTTTAAAGCCGGAGGATTCTACGGCGCGTGGTCTCTTTAAACCGGAATTGTAAGCCGCCAAGGTTCAATGGTTGCAGTTTTTACTAAGTGTGGTAAAACAAGTTTCACATATTGCCGTAACTTTTTTGGATCAAAATGGTCGGTCCAAAGAAAATTTTCTAGACCTAAAAAAGCGGACGCATGGGAGTTCTTGAGCTCGAAGGAGGTCTTATGCAGTAGAAAGAAGTGTGTTTTGCAGGTAAAATGAGTACTAAACAGCTACTGCAGCAAGTCTATACAGATCTAAGATCAACCGGAGCAGTAAGAAAGAAAGCTACCGAAGTATGTGGCAATGGCGACGAACACGAAGAACACAGACGAACCCTACGGTGGATCTATCTTACAGGGCAAGCAAGACTTACCGGAGTTGGAGAGCTGCGGAGGTTGTTGCGTTTCTCTGGTCCGTTCAGGGTGATGCGGCGGCCTGAGCGTGGTGACGACGAGAAGACCCGCGGCGGCGACGGCGGAGGAGCTCGGGCAGCGGAGCGATGGCACGAGGAAGAAGATGGGGAGGAAGTGGCTGAAAGCCCGTCGGGCAGGCCTATTTATAAGGCAAGGTCATAAGTGGGCGCGAGATTCAAGGAGACCACGGCGTGGTTATCTCCCCCCACGCGCCTCGATTTTTGGAATGACAGTAAAAGCAAAGATCCGTTGCGGATCTGGTGGAGTAAAAAACGGGCTTAATGGAAGATGACGTCACGGCGGATTATCCGGAGTCCAGAGGATGACGTCACGCCGGGTTATGGCTTTCACATGAATGGTAAGCCGGAGATTTTTTCTGTCGGCAGAGTTGAAGATTGACATGAGCCGGCTCAAATCAATCTGGGGCCTAATGTTGAGGATATAGACCTTAGAGTCACCCGCCACGGGGGGCCGGGTTACTCATATGGTCGTTGCCAGAAGCCCGGAGCCAAGCTTGAAGACGATGGGCCAAAGATGGGCTAAGACCCGGATGTGGCTTAAAGCCCGTAGTTACAATCATTATTATGGTTAAACTTGTAGCATAAGGCAAGTATAGTTGAGAGTCCGAGCTGGACACTCTTTATGAGCCGGCCGGGATTCTAAGGGCTGCTGGGCGTTTTCCTCCCTATATAAAGGGACGACCCGGCAGCGGTTTAGGGACGACAACAATCTCATCGAGAGCCGGGCATAGCAGTTTAGCTCCCTGGTGATCATAACCCTAATCGATACCATCTCAACCGGACGTAGGCTTTTACCTTCACCGTAAGGGGCCGAACCAGTATAAACCCTCGTGTTCCTTGTCCCACATTAACCCCTTCAAGCTTCCTAGTCGCGATGGCTCCACGACTAAGTCCTAGCTCGAGGACATCTGCCGTGACAATTCCACGACAGGTCCATAGTTATTAGCTTGATGGCTTCTTCTCTCTTTTTGGATCTCAATACAATGTTCTCCCCCTCTCTCGTGGAGATCTATTCGATGTAATCTTCTTTTGTGGTGTGTTTGTTGAGACCGATGGATTGTGGGTTTATGATCAAGTTTATCTATGAACAATATTTGAATCTTCTCTGAATTCTGTTATGTATGATTGGTTATCTTTGCAAGTCTCTTCGAATTATCAGTTTGGTTTGGCCTACTAGATTGATCTTTCTTGCAATAGGAGAAGTGCTTAGCTTTGGGTTGAATCTTGCGGTGTCCTTTCCCAGTGACAGTAGGGGCAGCAAGGCACGTATTGTATTGTTGCCATCGAGGATAACAAGATGGGGTTTATATCATATTGCATGAGTTTATCCCTCTACATCATGTCATCTTACTTAAAGCGTTACTCTGTTCTTATGAACTTAATACTCTAGATGCATGCTGGATAGCGGTCGATGTGTGGAGTAATAGTAGTAGATGCAGGCAGGAGTCGGTCTACTTGTCTCGGACGTGATGCCTATATACATGATCATACCTAGATATTCTCATAACTGTGCTCAATTCTGTCAATTGCTCAACAGTAATTTGTTCACCCACCGTAATACTTATGCTCTCGAGAGAAGCCACTAGTGAAACCTATGGCCCCCGGGTCTATTTTCCATCATATTAATCTTCCAACACTTAGCTATTTTTATTGCCTTTTATTTTACTTTGCATCTTTATCATAAAAATACCAAAAATATTATCTTATCATATCTACCAGATCTCACTCTTGTAAGTGACCGTGAAGGGATTGACAACCCCTTTATTGCGTTGGTTGCGAGGATTTATTTGTTTGTGTAGGTGCGAGGGACTCGTGCGTGGCCTCCTACTGGATTGATACCTTGGTTCTCAAAAACTGAGGGAAATACTTACGCTGCTTTACTGCATCACCCTTTCCTCTTCAAGGGAAAACCAACGCAGTGCTCAAGAGGTAGCACGCCGCTGAGGGAGTCCTCGATTAGGGGGTCTCCGGGCGTCCGGGCTATGTGCATGGGCCAGACTGATGGGCTGTGAAGATACAAGATAGATGGCCTTTCCCCGTGTCCGGATGGGACTCTCCTTTGCGTGGATGGCAAGTTTGGCGTTCGGATGTTGTCATGGTTTTGTCACGGCAGATGTCCTAGTGAAAGGACTTAGTCGTGGAGCCATCGCGACGGGTTAGCTTAAAGGGGTTAAAGCGGACAAGGGACACAGGGTGTTTATACTGGTTCGGCCCCTTGCTGTGAAGGTAAAAGCCTACGATCCAGTTGTTGTGGAATTGCTAGGGTTTCGATGACCAGGGAGCGAATCCGCTATGCCTGGTTCTCGAGTTGTTGTTTTTCTCTCTCTAAACCGCCGCCGGGTCGTCCCCTTATATACATGGGTTGACGCCCGTCGGTTTACAGGATCCCGAGGCCGGCTCATAAACGTGTGCGGCCCGGTCTCTACTCTTCCTATCTTACAACATAAGCTTACATATCAATGTCGGTTTATGTCTACAGGCTTTAATCCGCCTTTGGGCCCTGGGCCTTCAAAAAGCGCCATCGTCTTTGTCTTCATGGGCTTCAAATATAATAACTCATTATGGGGATAACCCGACCTCTCTTGGCCGGTTTACGCCCAGCAGTAATATCCCCAACATTAGGCCCCAGATTGATTTGAACTGGTTCATGTCAATCTTCAATACTTAGGAAAATTTCTTCTTCAGCACCTTCATGTAAGTCTCATAAACCGCCATGACATCATCTTCTAGGATCATGATAAACCGCCATGACGTCACCTGTTTTTAAAGATTGCATATAGCTCACCTTCATTAATGAGCCTCCGACAATCAAGGCGACAGAGCTGTCACATATCCCATTCTCGGGCTCCTCGATTCTCGCGCCTGTCACTTATCCATTCACCTTATAAATAAGGTCGAGGGGTCCTTTTCACTTTTCCCCTTCGTGCCCCTTCACATCGTCCTCTTCCTCGCAACGCCCGACCATTGGAGTTCTGCCGACGCCGTCGACCTTCGCTTCTGCCCCAATGACAGCCGCTGCATCAACCTGATCGCACCAGAGAAACACGGCGCTCCTCCGCTGTTCCCTCAGCATCAGCAAGTTCCTCTTTTCCTTGCTCTAGATCCACCATTAGGGTTTCGGTGTTCATCGGAGTTCATTGAAGCTCCGGCGCCGTTCTTCCCTGTTCTTCTTAGTAGCATAAACGGCTAGTTTGGATCTGATACTTCTTGTGCGGCCGTAGCCATAACCCCCTTTCTCCTTATTAAAGCATCTCCTTTATATAGAAAACTCATCTGAACTTGATGAACTGTTCAAGCACCTGAAGTTAGGTCTGAATATATTCTAGTTTTCTGCACACCGCGGATCTGAAATTATCACATCAATCTGCGAAACTTGTTTTTCCCTCACTTAGGTACTTTAGATCCGTACCTTTCACACCAATATAGGCGGTTTAGCTTTGAAAAAATGATAATCCGGTAAGTACCATTAGTCCCCTCTTAAACCACCGATGCATTTATCTTTGCACCTCCTCCATCGTAATATGCCGGTTTAGCAATATTAGACTCCGGTTTAACAATATGCATACACCTCTGCTTCTGCTTAACTTGCATCGCTTTATGGTTGCCCGTCATCCATCTTAAATCGGCATTTATCTTTTTCCAGCTTTTCATTACAATGGCCAAATAGTTTTATGCTTGTAACTGGGTCCCTTCCCGGGTTACGGAATCACAACTAGAGGGATGTGTCGCAACTGGCGCTTTAGCGAAGAAAGAAACTATCCAGTGGAGGGTCCCCGGTCCAGAAAATCCTCCTGAGCCCAAGGATGGGGAAGTGGTCGTGTTTGTCGATCACCTGAGCCGAGGGTTTAGCCCTCCCGGATCAATGTTCTTTCGAGATGTACTTGCTAGCTTTCAACTCCACCTTCAAGACATTGGCCCAAACTCTGTGTCCAATGTTTGCCATTTCCAAGTATTTTGCGAGGCTTATCTTCAAGAGGAGCCCACAGTTGAACTGTTTATAGATTTCTTCTACTTAAACCGTCGCACAGAGTTCACAGACGGACCCAACACCGAGCTTGGTGGAATGGCGATTCAAAAGAGGAAGGATGTCATCTTCCCTCACGCCAAGCTTCATAGTCACCCCAAGGACTGGATTCAGACTTGGTTTTATTGCAAAGATACATCTCCGACTGATGAAAATCCTCTGCCGGGCTATCGCCCTCACCGTCTTAGCAATACACATCCCTTTCCTCAGAGATTGACTGCAAAGGAAAGGTCCAACTATGCTCCACAACTGTCAAAGCTCAGAGCCTTTATGGCGAACGGTTTAACAGGTGTTGATTTCGCTCGCTGTTGGATAAACTGGAGCATTCTGCCCTTAAGCCGGCGCCCCGGTTTGATGTGTGAATACACAGGGAGTTTGACCGACCCTGAAAAACATGTTAATATTCAGCTAACAGAGGCTGAAGTTACTGAGGCTGTCAAGAAAATATTGAATGAACTGGAGGCTGTCTGTGGCCAGACCGGATTAAATCCTTTCTGCGTTTCCAATAAATTTCCAACTGTAAGAATCATATAACTTTTTGTTTTAACTTTCTCCTTTTAAATATTCTCTCAAAATCTTAACCATCTTTGACAGGGTGATGACCCGTTCTGGAAGAAAAAACCATAGGATAAACCGGCAAAAACACCTCGCCCAAAGACCAAGGTTACCAAAAAGCCTTCCAAGAAGAGGACCACTGCATCTTCCGAACCAAATGCTGATGCTGACGAGGCTAATCCGGACTCAGTGGTAGAACTTGACTCTCTTGGTTCATTTTTCATACACCTCATTGACAATGACTATTACCAGGACGACGTTGAAGGCAGCCAAGCTGAGGACGCAGAGGTAATTATTCTTTCCTCCGGTTCAGATCCTCTGCCAACACAGACAAACCGTCAAGAAAACCGGAAAGTAAAATTTTCTCACCCCCTTGCTCACTTGGACCCCAACTTTCTTTTGAAGAAGCAGCAACACGAAGCCCGCCGCACAACCCGGCATAGCGGCCAGGTAGTTACCTCCGCCGGTTTACCGAACACTCACGTCCGAAATCGTCGATCAAAGGTCTCTTATATTACTGATGCTTCTTGCCCCAAGGCGGGTTGTTTCCGTCAGCCTCTTAACCCGTCTGATTCAAATTACCAGGGCATGCCTCACTCATCCTTTGGCGAGTCATCGGCCACACAGCTTCCACCCCTCAAGACAGTTCCTGGGTGAGACATATTTTTAAATTGATTTTCCATGCCTTATATTTACACAATGTATTGACCTTGATATTTGCTCTTCTCAGTGCCAAGCCAAGGCCCAGCAAAAAGGCTCGGTTAAATAAACCATCAGACAAAAATGTGGTTATTGAACCGGAGAGAACTCCAGATCCGGTAGAGACCAATGCTGATGTTCTGCTTGATGATCCACCTCCTCAAGACAATGACTTTTTTGTTGAACAAGTAGAAGTTGCTCCAGCAAGTCAGTCCAATAAACCGACAAGCCCGGTCCGAGATACTGATAAACCAGCAAGCCCAGCTAAGGCTACTGATAAACCGTCAACTCCAGTGAAGGCTGCTGGTGACAAGGAAGATGACATCATGATTACTGGCTTTGGCCACACTGCCCCTGGCAATCCTGTCGCTTTATCCAAGCATAGTGCCAAGGATGAACTTTCTGCTATGGGCAAAGGCAAGTGGAACACAGACTTGTCAAGCTACGCCCATGTCAACGCCCAAGACATTCACCCTGGCTTCTTGAACCGTCTGTACACAAGCCGCGACTATGAAGCCGGCTTTGTAAACTTGATGAAAGAGAGATATGAGGTAACTAGTGCTTAACTTTGCATAACTGTTTCTCTCTTATTTCCAATTTCATAATGTCAACTCCAGTAGCCCCCAAGGGCCGTTTTTTTAAAGATGAACCGGCACTTTAGAATCGTAATACTGCATCTTTCGCTGGTGTAGTCCCCAAGGGCCGGTTTATCTTTTAAAGGTAAACCCGGACTGTAGAAGAAAACCCATAATGTTACTTTGAACAATCATACATTAGCCCCCAAGTGTCAAGAATAATACTTGTATTGTGCTTGAGACTTGTAGAAATTTCTGATAATGAGCAAATAGGCATTAGCCCCCAAGTATCAGGTGCACAACTTGTTATGTGCTTGGTACTTCAAATATGTACTGCCAACTCATGATATGTCTGTCTCTTATAGGCTGAGCTGAGCAAAAAGGAAGCTCAAAACAATGATTTGCAAGAAAACATCAAGTCCCAGCTAGCAGAAACCTCCAAAGCAAAAGATGAGCTGACCAGTGCCTTAGCCGCCATGGAAAAGCTGGAGGAGGGTTTCAACAAGGAACATGCGGATTGGGCCATAGAAAAATCCACACTACAGAAAAGAGCCGAGGATGCAGAAGCAGCTCTTAAACCGGTGGTAGACGAGCTGACTGGTGTAAAGCGGCAAATACATGCCATGACTCGTGCTGTGTTTGGTAAATATCCTGGCTGTAAGTTTTCACATATCATCCCATTCATTGCCGGTTTACTGATGTTTGTAATGATGCAGGAACTCGCATTAGTCATCTAGGCTCTGACGTAGAAAAAAAGCTGAAGGCTGCCTATACTCTTATAGAGCAGTTATATGCTGGTGCGCAACAGATCATTTGCGCTGCTTCTCACAACAAGCCGCCCCAACCTTAATTAAGGAGACCTTAGAAAGGTTGTCGATGCTGCCTGCCCGGGTAGAAGAGCTGAAAAGATCTGCTGCGAGGGCTGGTGCTCTGACCGCGCTAACCCGGGCAAAAGCGTGGGTGCCTGATCTTGATCCGGTGGACATGGGTAAAGGTTATCCGAGCTTAAAAGAAGACGGATCAGAATTTGGCAATGATGACCTTCGAGCTATAAACCAGGAAGTACGTCCACTGGCTTGCCAATTGGCTGAAGAAGCTGATCTTTCACATTATCAGGCGAGTTATGACGTCAACAACAAACGGGTTGCTGCACCAACTCCTGAAGCCCAAAATCTTATCCCGCCAATTCGTAGGCACACCTATGCCCCTGTCATTGAACCGTCCACCCTTATAAGCGACGAAGCTGTGTTCCAAGCCCTAACTGGGATCAACTGGGCAACTATTGACTTCCAGCCGCTGGGTAGAGATGAGGAGGATGAACCGGTGCAAGATGACCGCAGCCGTCAAGCCAACCTGGTGACGAATAGGCCGGGTTAGCCTGCTGTGAACCGCAATACTTGCTGAAAAAACAATTATTCTTTTGGGCACTGAAATGCCTTGTAATAGGCTAGTTCAAAAACTTGGTCTGTTATGCCTTCGTGCATATTTACTTTGCTTGATACTTGTTAATTTGCCATGCTTAAGATATATGATATTCATAATCCGTAGCTGCTCCTGCATACAAAAAGTTGGAAAGTGTCCTGGCGGTTTACCGCCGGACGGGTCATGATGCCCAGATATATAGCCAAGGTTTATAACCAAGGCTGTAAGAAGATAATCAAATATGTAAATAAATGATACCTGAGACCTTGAATCACAATGTTGGTTGACCAACTTTTATAGTGAGGGTGATGACCCCAATCTTGAGTAAGGATAACTCCTTTCATACTGTGCCGGTTTATGATAAAACCGTACCGGGTTGTGATAAACACCGGTTTATCCATATTCAATACTGGCGACTTAGAGTTGAAACCAGACTGGGTTAATAAACTCCGGATTACAAGTGATCATGTACTGACCACTTAGTAGTTGAAAACCGAACCGGGTTAATGAATGCCGGTTTATCAAAAACATCATAAATCTCATCAAAGGAGAAAAACTTCGCAAATAAAAGCATATGAAAACTTGTAGTCGAGGCTTTTCACGGGCTGCCCGGCCCCAAATTCGAGGCTTTTCATGGGCTGCCAGGCCACTGAGTTAATCCATTTTACAAAGCCTTTTAAGATGGACCTCAATCTTTAACCAATCATCGTTTTAACTTTGACAAGTTCAGGGTCTTATGAGATTGACTTGTCAAAGTTTGCCGGGTCATACCAGGTTTACCTGGACGGAGTGACTTACTTAAAAAAGGCAGGCTAACCCGGGGTTTTAGGTGTATACACCAGGCTTCCAAGCCGTGGCTTGATAGCCTATTACAAGTGTAGATTCTTTGTTCATTGCGATAGCAAAGAATCCCCAAGTAATATTTTGAGCTGTGCTCCGCGGGTGCCTATGTTTGAGTTGTTCTTTTGCAACACTCTCTTTGGCCCCTAAGTAATTTTCTGGTGTAGCTATGGTTTGGACACGACCAAGCGCCCAAGCGATTTTTCTGGTGGCCTCGCGCCGATCAAGAGGTGTAGCTATGGTTCGAGTACGACCAAGCCCCCAAGTGATTTTTCTGGTGGCCTTGCGCCGATCAAGAGGTGTAGCTATGGTTCGAGTACGACCAAGCCCCCAAGTGATTTTTATATAAGGCCTTATGAGCTGAATCAAGGGGTAAACCGGACGCCGTTTTATAAACAGAAGCCCCCATGTAACCACACATGATGTAAGAAAAACAACAGATACCCTGCTTTAGCTGAGGCTCCGATTTATTATATTGATCATAATATATACATTGTCATAACTATGTACATGAGCAGAGCCTGTGGCACAAGTATAGTAGGGCCGAAGATGAGCGATATTCCACGGCCGGTGGGTCTCCTCCTCCGATTTACGTGAGTCTTTGTGCTCTCGAACATCTATAAGGTAGTATGACCCGTTATGCAGATTCTTGCTGACCACAAAGGGTCCTTCCTAAGGCGGGGATAACTTGTGCATATCAGTCTAATCCTGGATGAGTCGGAGCACCAGATCGCCTTCTTGGAAAGTTCTGGTTCTAACTCGGCGGCTGTGATAACGACGCAGATCCTGCTGATAAATCGCCGAACGGGCTGCTGCAATGTCACGCTCCTCATCTAACAGGTCAAGTGCTTCCTGTCGTGCCTTCTCATTGTCAGCTTCGACGTACGCCGCCACACGAGGCGAGTCATGACGGATGTCACTAGGGAGAACCGCCTCCGCTCCATAAACCATGAAAAAAGGCGTGTAACCCATGGATCTGTTGGGCGTGGTATTGATGCTCCACAACACAGAAGGTAACTCTTCCACCCAACAACCCGGCGTCCGTTGCAAAGGAACCATAAGTCGGGGTTTGATGCCTCTCAAGATCTCTTGATTGGGTCGCTCCGCTTGACCATTAGACTGGGGTGAGCCACTGATGATACATCAAGCCAGATGTGCTCACGTTGACAGAACTCCTTCATAGCACCTTTGGACAGATTGGTACAATTATCAGTTATAATGCTGTGTGGAAAGCCAAACCGCAAAATCACCTTCTTAATGAATTGAACCGCCGTAGCTGCATCACACTTACTGACTGGGTCTGCCTCCACCCATTTAGTGAACTTGTCAACCGCCACCAAAAGGTTGGTCTTCTTGTCCTTGTATCTCTTAAACGGCCCAACCATATCCAGCCCCCAGGTTGCAAACGACCAAGTGATTGGAATCATCCGTAATTCCTGGGCCGGAACGTGAGCTCGACGTGAAAATTTCTGACAACCGTCGCACTTTTTCACCAAGTCTTCTGCATCAGCATGAGCCGTCAGCCAATAGAAGCCATTACGAAAAGCTTTAGCTACCAGGGACTTTGAACCGGCGTGGTGACCACAATCTCCTTCATGGATCTCACGCAAAATCTCACAGCCTTCTTCAGGAGACACGCAACGCTGAAACGCCCCTGTCACACTGCAATGATGTAACTCTCCATTGATAATAGTCATGGACTTGGACCACCGGATTATCTGCCGGGCCAAGGTTTCACCCTCCGGTAATTCGCCCCGGTTCATATACGCCAAGTACGGGACCGTCCAATCCGGGATAACATGAAGAGCCGCCACCAACTGAGCCTCCGGATCAGGAACAGCCAAATCCTCTTCTGTGGGGAGCTTGACGGACGGATTATGCAGAACCTCCAGGAAGACATTGGGCGGAACTGGTTTACGTTAGAACCCAAACGGCTTAAAGCGTCCGCTGCTTCATTCTTCCGTAGGTCCACATGATCGACCTGATAACCTTTGAAATGACCTGCAACAATGTCCACCTCTCGACGATATGCTGCCATGAGTGGGTCCTTGGAATCCCAAGTACCAGACACTTGTTGAGCCACCAGGTCCGAGTCACCGAAGCACTTAACCCGGCTTAAATTCATCTCCTTAGCCATCCAAAGACCGTGGAGTAAAGCCTCATATTTAGCTGCATTGTTAGTGCAAGGGAACATTAAACGGAGAACATAACAAAACCTATCACCTCGTGGGGAAGTTAGCATGACTCCAGCCCCGAGGCCTCCAATTGCCTGGAGCCATCAAAATGAATAGTCCAATAAGTATGATCTGGCTTCTCTTCTGGCGCCTGTAACTCTGTCCAGTCATTGATGAAGTCTACAAGTGCCTGAGACTTGACCGCCGTCCGGGGCACATATTTTAATCCATGAGGCCCAAGCTCCATAGCCCACTTGGCGACCCGGCCAGTTGCTTCCCTGTTCTGGATTATATCCCCCAAAGGAGCAGAGCTGACAATGGTGATGGGATGACCTTGGAAATATTGCTTAAGCTTCCGGCTCACCATAAAAACTCCATACACCAGTTTCTGCCAATGCTGGTACCTTTGCTTGGACTCAATAAGTACTTCACTGATGTAATAAACCGGCCGTTGAACCGGATACTCCTTTCCGGCCTCCTTGCGCTCCACCACAATAGCCACGCTAACAGCCCGGGAGTTAGCTGCCACATATAAAAACAACGGCTCTTTATCAACAGGAGCAGCAGGACCGGCGGATTAGCCAGCTGCCGCTTTAAGTATTCAAATGCTTCATTGGCGGCGTCACTCTAGACGAAGTCATCCGTCTTCTTCAGCATCTGATATAAAGGGATAGCCTTCTCACCAAGGCGACAGATAAACCGGCTCAAAGCGGCAATCTGGCCTGCCAGGCGTTGAACATCATTGATACACTTCGGTTTAGCCAAAGAAGTTATAGCCTTGATTTTCTCCGGATTAGCTTCAATGCCCCTGTTAGATACAAGAAAGCCCAAGAGCTTGCCTGCCGGTACACCAAAGACACACTTGGCCGGATTAAGCATCATTTTATAAACCCGGAGGTTATCAAAGGTCTCTTTCAAGTCATCGATCAATGTTTCCTCCTTTCTGGATTTCACCACAATATCATCCACATAAGCATGAACATTGCGACCGATCTGATTATGAAGACAATTCAGCACACAGCGTTGATAAGTCGCCTGGGCACTCTTGAGCCCAAAAGGCATAGATACATAACAGAATGCTCCAAAGGGAGTTATGAAAGCTGTCTTCTCCTGGTCCTTAGCTGCCATTTTGATCTGATGATAACCAGAATAAGCATCCAGAAAACTTAAACGCTCGCAACCCGCCGTAGCATCAATGATTTGATCAATACGAGGGAGGGCAAAAGGATCCGCTGGACAAGCCTTGTTTGAATCTATGTAGTCCACACACATACGCCAAGTGCCTGATACGTCTCCAACGTATCTATAATTTTTTATTGCTCCATGCTATATTATTTTCTGTTTTCGACATTATTGGGCTTTATTATTCACTTTTATATTATTTTTGGGACTAACCTATTAACCGGAGGCCCAGCCCAGAATTGCTGTTTTTGCCTATTTCAGAGTTTCGCAGAAAAAGAATATCAAACGGAGTCCAAACGGAATGAAACCTTCGGGAACATGATTTTTGGAACGAACATGATCCAGAGGACTTGGATCCTACGTCAAGAAAGCCACCAGGAAGCCACGAGGTAGGGGGGCGCGCCTACCCCCCCTCGGCGCGCCCTCCACACTCGTGGGCCCCACGTTGCTCCACCGACGTACTCCTTCCTCCTATATATACCTACGTACCCCCAAACGATCAGATACAGAGCCAAAAACCTAATTCCACCGCCGCAACCTTCTGTACCCACGAGATCCCATCTTGGGGCCTGTTCTGGAGCTCCGCCGGAAGGGTCATCGATCACGGAGGGCTTCTACATCAACACCATAGCCTCTCTGATGAAGTGTGAGTAGTTTAGCTCAGACCTTCGGGTCCATAGTTATTAGCTAGATGGCTTCTTCTCTCTTCTTCTCTCTTTTTGGATCTCAATACAATGTTCTCCCCCTCTCTTGTGGAGATCTATTCGATGTAATCTTCTTTTGCGGTGTGTTTGTTGAGACTGATGAATTTTGGGTTTATGATCAAGTTTATCTATCAATAATATTTGAATCTTCTGAATTCTTTTATGTATGATTGGTTATCTTTGCAAGTCTCTTCGAATTATCAGTTTGGTTTGGCCTACTAGATAGATCTTTCTTGCAATGGGAGAACTGCTTAGCTTTGGGCTCAATCTTGCGGTGTCCTTTCCTAGTGACAGTAGGGGCAGCAAGGCACGTATTGTATTGTTGCGATCGAGGATAACAAGATGGGTTTTTTATCATATTGCATGAATTTATCCCTCTACATCATGTCATCTTGCATAAAGCATTACTCTGTTCTTATGAACTTAATACTCTAGATGCATGCTGGATAGCGGTCGATGTGTGGAGTAATAGTAGTAGATGCAGGCAGGAGTCGGTCTACTTGTCTCGGATGTGATGCCTATATACATGATCATACCTAGATATTCTCATAACTATGCTCAATTCTGTCAATTGCTCAACAGTAATTTGTTCAACCACCATAAAATACTTATGCTCTTGAGAGAAGCCACTAGTGAAACCTATGGCCCCCGGGTCTATCCTCATCATATTAATCTTCCAACAATTCGTTATTTCCATTGCTTTTTTACTTTGCTTTTATTTTACTTTGCATCTTTATCATAAAAATACCAAAAATATTATCCTATCATATCTATTAGATCTCACTCTCGTAAGTGACTGTGTAGGGATTGACAACCCCTTATCGCATTGGTTGCGAGGATTTATTTGTTTGTGTAGGTGCGAGGGACTCGCGCGTAGCCTCCTACTGGATTGATACCTTGGTTCTCAAAAACTGAGGGAAATACTTATGCTACTTTGCTGCATCACCCTTTCCTCTTCAAGGGAAAACCAACGCAGTGCTCAAGAGGTAGCAAGAAGGATTTCTGGCGCCGTTGCCGGGGAGGTCTACGCAAAAGTCAACATACCAAGTACCCATCACAAACCCTTATCTCCCGCATTACATTATTTGTCATTTGCCTCTCGTTTTCCTCTCCCCCACTTCACCCTTGCCGTTTTATACGCCCTTTCCTTTTCCTTTTGCCTCTTTTTTCCCGTCTCTTGTTTGCTCGTGTGTCGGATTGCTTGTTTGTCACGATGGCTCAAGATAATACCAAATTATGTGACTTTACCAATACCAACAATAATGATTTCCTTAGCACTCCGATTGCTCCTCTTACCGATACTGAATCTTGTGAAATCAATGCTGCTTTGTTGAATCTTGTCATGAAAGATCAATTTGCCGGCCTTCCTAGTGAAGCTGCCACTACTCATCTAAATAGCTTCGTTGATTTGTGTGATATGCAAAAGAAGAACGATGTGGACAATGATATTGTTAAATTGAAGCTATTTCCTTTTTCGCTTAGAGATCGTGCCAAAGCTTGGTTTTCATCTTTGCCTAAAAATAGTATTGATTCTTGGAATAAGTGCAAAGATGCTTTTATCTCTAAGTATTTTCCTCCCGCTAAGATTATCTCTCTTAGAAACGATATTATGAATTTTAAGCAACTTGATCATGAACATGTTGCACAAGCTTGGGAGAGAATGAAATTAATGATACGTAATTGCCCTACTCATGGTTTGAATTTGTGGATGATCATACAAAATTTTTACGCCGGATTGAATTTTGCTTCTAGAGATCTTTTAGATTCGGCCGCGGGAGGCACTTTTATGGAAATCACTTTAGGAGAAGCTACTAAACTCCTACATAATATTATGGTTAATTATTCTCAATGGCACACTGAAAGATCTACTAATAAAAGTGCATGCGATAGATGAAATTAATGTTTTGAGTGGAAAGATGGATGAACTTATGAAATTATTTGCTACTAAGAGTGTTTCTTCTGATCCTAATGATATGCCTTTGTCTACTTTGATTGAGAATAGTAATGAATCTATGGATGTGAATTTTGTTGGTAGGAATAATTTTGGTAACAACGCGTATAGAGGAAACTTTCATCCTAGGCCTTATCCTAGTAATTCCTCTAATAATTATGGTAATTCCTACAACAATTCTTATGGAAATTTTAATAATATGCCCTCTGAATTTGAGACTAGTGTTAAAGAATTTATGAATTCGCGAAAGAATTTCAATGCTTTGCTTGAAGAGAAATTGCTTAAAGTTGATGAATTGCTAGGAACGTTGATATAATTTCTCTTGATGTTGATTCTTTAAAACTTAGATCTATTCCTCCTAAGCATGATATCAATGAGTCTCTCAAAGCCATGAGAATTTCCATTGATGAGTGCAAAGAAAGAACCGCTAGGATGCGTGCTTAGAAAGAATGCTTTATAAAAGCGCGTTCTTCAAATTTCTATGAAAATAAAGATGAAGATTTAAAAGTTATTGATGTGTCCCCTATTTAATCTTTGTTTTGCAATATGAATCTTTATAATGATGGGACTGAATATGATCCACCTTTACCTAGAAGGCGTTCCAAAAATTCGGAGTTTTTAGATCTTGATGCTAAAATTGATAAAAGTGGGATTGAAGAGATCAAAACATTAGATATTAATGAACCCACTATTTTGGATTTCAAGGAATTTAATTATGATAATTGCTCTTTGATAGATTTTATTTCCTTGTTGCAATCCGTGCTAAATTATCCTCATGCTTATAGTCAAAATAAAGCTTTTACCAAACATATGGTTGATGCTTTGATGTAGTCTTATGAAGAAAAGCTTGAGTTGGAAGTTTCTATCCCTAGAAAACTTTATGATGAGTGGGAAGATACTATTAAAATTAAGATTAAAGATCATGACTGCTATGCTTTGTGTGATTTGGGTGGTAGTGTTTCCACGATTCCAAAAACTTTGTGTGATTTGCTTGGTTTCCGTGATTTTGATGATTGCTCTTTAAACTTGCACCTTGCGGATTCCACTATTAAGAAACCTATGGGAAGAATTAATGATGTTCTTATTGTTGCAAATAGGAACTATGTGCCAGTAGATTTTATCGTTCTTGATATAGATTGCAATCCTTCATGTCCTATTATTCTTGGTAGACCTTTCCTTATAACGATTGGTGCAATTATTGATATGACGGAAGGGAATATTAGATTCCAATTTCCATTAAAGAAAGGCATGGAACACTTCCCTAGGAAGAAAATAAAATTACCATATGAATCTATCATGAGAGCCACTTATGGATTGCCTACCAAAGATGGCAATACCTAGATCTATCCTTGCTTTCATGCCTAGCTAGGGGCGTTAAACGATAGCGTTTGTTGGGAGGCAACCCAATTTTATTTTTAGTTTTTTGATTTTTGCTTCTGTTTGGGAATAAATATTTGATCTAGCCTCTGGTTAGATGTGTTTTTATGTTTTAATTAGTGTTTGTGCCAAGTTAAACCTATAGGATCTTCTTGGATGATAGTTATTTGATCTTGCAGAAAATTCTAGAAACTTTCTGTTAACGAAAACAATTGTTAAAAATCACCAGAACGTGATAAAATAGTGATTCCAATTGCTGCTGATCAATAAACAAATTGGATAGCTCGTCCTATTTTGGTTGTTTTTTGAAGTTCCAGAAGTTTGCGTTAGTTACTGATTACTACAGTCTGTTCTGTTTTTGACAGATTCTGTTTTTCGTGTGTTGTTTGCTTATTTTGATGAATCTATGGCTAGTAAAATAGTTTATAAACCATAGGGAAGTTGGAATACAGTAGGTTTAACACCAATATAAATAAAGAATGAGTTCATTACAGTACCTTGAAGTGGTCTTTTGTTTTCTTTCGCTAACGGAGCTCATGAGATTTTCTGCTAAGTTTTGTGTTGTGAAGTTTTCAAGTTTTGGGTGAAAGATTTGATGGATTATGGAACAAGGTGTCGGTGTGGAACGACACCTATGGGATCACAAGAATCCCTACTATGGTTGCCGGGGCGCAGGGTTGCGAGGAGAGCAGGGCTAGTAGACAGCACAAGGATCGTTTACCCAAGTTCGGGCCGCGAGGATGCGTAAAACACTAGTCCTGCTTTGGTGGGTGTATTTCATAGAGTTCTTGAGCTCTCAAACTAGCTGTGGTCAGTGCGTGGTTCAAAAGAGCCGAATCCCTCTCCAGTATGCCATGGGCCTCCTTTTATAGTCGAAAGGGGCTGCCACAGTGGCACACAGGAGGTGGAAAGGCGTACAGTGCCCTGAGCTTATCGCTCGTATTACAGGACAAGACGCATTTAATGCGTAGCTTAGGTGTCCCCTTGCTTTATCGGGGACGGGGGCGAGGCCCGTCCCGTCCGTCGCCGCTCCTTCTCGCTTCGACACGCGCCCTGGCCAGCGATGCATGCGGCGCCATGTAGGCAGGCAGGCAGCTGAGGTGGCGCGGTGGTGGAGTCTTCACGAAGATCTGCATGCCGCCACGCAGGCGCTTGACGAGTTGGCCTGGGGGCTGCATGTTGCCGTGCAGGTGCCTGCCTAGCTGGTTGGGCTGGCAGCTGCATGTGAACGGCGGTGGAAGCTTGGTTGGCGTGAGCCTAGCGGTGGCCCTACTGGCGTCCTTGGTGAGGGCCTCGCCGGGTGGCCTGGCAAGGGTCTTGCCGTGGCGCGCTGTCGTCCCCGGCAAGGGCCTTGCCGGGGGTCTGGTGGCCTTCCTCGGCAAGGATCTTGCCGAGGATAGTCATCTTCTAATCCTTATCTGATCTTGAATATGTCTTCACAAAGATCCCCATGCCACCACAGAGGTGCCTTCCCGAGCCCTGGCCCCACGTGGATGATGGCGTTGGGGACCGTGGGCTCAAGGGTGGCTCGCTCTGTTGGTGTGGGGCGAGCTGCCCCGGCAAGGGTCTTGCCGGGGCTGCTGAGGCTGCCCCGGCAAGGGTCTTGCCGGGGGAACGTACTTCGTCCCTCTGCTCTTCGTGGTCTTAGCCTTGGCGTTGCTCTGATTGTCTTGGGCTTCGGTCTTACCTTGGTTCACCTCCCCTGCTCTGCTTGGCGTGACAGCTCCTGACTGCCCGTGCACAGGTATAGGGGTACAAAAATGCACCCCTCTTTTTGTACACTGACAGGAGCCCCCGGGCCTGGGCCACACATAAGCGCGACACGTTGTTGGGCCAGGCCCAATACGGTGCGCGGGCAGGTGGGGCGGTTTTTACCGCGGTAAACTTTTCGCGCGCGTGCTTCCCATGACCCGCGCGCCTGGCGTGGCGTGGAGGGGTGTGCGTGATGTGGGCGGCATGCGTGGGGCGGTTCCCGCATGCATGCGTCATATTGTAGTAAAGAGGCGGCTCGCGCCTTCCCCATAAAAAGAGGGAGGCATGGAGGCGCGGCTCATTTACCGCGCGGGGCCGGGTCGCGGTCTTCAAGGCGTCCACACCCCATGATCACGGGGTGGGGAGAGGTCGCCTCACCCGTCCCCTCGATTCTGCACGTTTGCCACGCGTCCTTTATGCACTTGGGGTAGCAAGTGGTGGAGGCGGGAAACCGGGCCGTCGCTGGTTGGGGCAGCGGGTTGGTCCCGATTTCCTGCGCCTTTGGTGGCTGGATTGACCGAGCGGGGTGGCCGAGCCCCGACCCCGCTCCCTTATAAGGAGGGGGAAGGGGAGATGGCGTCCCGCACTCTTCTGTCATCTATCTCCTCTTGCTTCTGCTTCTTCCTTTCACTCGCCATGGAGAAAGGGAATCCTGGTCCTTCGACAGTGGCGGCGAGGGTCGCCGCTCGACAGCGCGCCCCTCCTCCTCCTGAGCCCGTGGTGGTGGAGCCGGCCTCGAGGGGAAGGGGGAGGGGGCAAGGCAGGGGCAGAGGCCGCAGTGCTCGGGGAAGAGGAGGACGGGGCGGCGCGCCGGCTTCGCCCCTGCCAATGATGCCTTTCCCAACGGAGGGGCACGTTGAAGACCAGCCCTGCGAGTTCTTCATCAGGCTGCGCCGGCCTCCGCGTCGTCGTCTTCGTCTCCCCGCCCCGTTTGCTCGGGTGATGGAGCGTAACCCGCCCCAGACCCTCGGGTTGCACCTGAGGGGCTGTGGGAACGGGGGCATGCGGGTCGACGTCGACTTCCCGGCTCCTCGGGTTATGTACCTCCGCCGTGGATGGAAGACGTTCGCTCGCATCCACAGCCTGACGGCAATGATCGTCCTCTACTTCAAAATAATGGAGGACGGCCTGCTCTCCGTCAAGGTCTTCGGAGTGTTTGGAACTCGCCTGAATGCTGCGTGGAGAGCTCCTCCGACGGAGATTCCGATGATGGAAACTCTTCCTCGAGCGAAAGTGATGAGGAGGACAGCGGGGCAGATGACGGGGACGAGTCCGACTAGGCGTCGGACGCCCCGCGCCTGGGCGGGTGCGGCAGCAGCAGCATCTGCACCTGGCCGCTCCTCCGGCAGAGGTTTGCCGGGGGTGGGACCAGCTCCTTGAACTTCTCGGGGCCGTCTCCTTGGGCGGCTGGCGTCGGGAGTCTGCGGAAGAGGAAGAGGGCGGGCGGCAAGGCCGTCAACTCGGAGTACGCGGGCACCGACGCCTTCATCGCGTATTGCCGGTCCTGCCGCCTCGTCTTCGAGCTCCTTTCCCGGCACCGTCATCACCGGCCCACCCGTGGGCGGCCACCGAGGTGTTCTCTTGGTGCTTTCTGCTCCTCGTAGCTCGCCTAGGCGCCCCTTTTTCCCTCTCGCCTCCTTGACCTGCCTCCTGAGGAGAGGGACAAGAAAGGTATTACGGGCATCTTATCTCTTTTTTAGTTTGTAAGCCTGCGGGCCTTTGTTAAATTTAGAACTTGTAATCCCCTTGCTCATGTTTTTCATTTCGTACGAACTGTACCTGTATGGGATGTTTTTAATGAAAAAGGGATGCTTGCCGGGTTTTTCGTTCGTGGGTAAATCCCGCGACAAGGAGCGAATCCTTGTTATTGTTTAAGATAAACGTTTTTCGCCCGGCAACAGGCCTTGCCGTCCCCCCACTCCACTCGACCGTCCTCGCGCTCTCGGCGGAGGCAGGGATGAAATGGGCTTTAGGCTCCTCGTTCTACCTCGCCGCCGCGGCTACAACCAAATCCGGACCCAGGAAATAATCCTTAGGTATAGGAAAAAAGGGGAGCACGACAGCCTAGAGATAAAAACGAGGTTTCACATGCCCCAGTCCTGTTCCGAAATGCATGACAGAGGATAAAAGACTTATCTGGATCTGCAGCCCCCCGGCAATCTCATCTTGCCGTTGTTGGATCCTTGTGCTTGCAGCCCCCGGCAACTCTGGTTTGCCGGGGTCGGGACGCCGGTCCATTTTCTTTCTTCTAAGTAGCTCAGCAGAAGTGCTCATGTGCCCTGCGAACCAAAAGAGGACAGAAGAGAAACAGATAGACGCGCACTCGGCCTCTAAGCTAGGGGTTAGTCGCTGCCGAGCACTATCAACCCTAACCAAGGAAGAGACTCAACCTAGCATGCATACTATAACTTAGGGCGCCAGCGCTTCATTTATTTATGCTCAGGGTCTGCGCCTGGCTTTGTACAAAGGGTCACATGCCTTGCCGGCAAAGCTTGTACAAAAGGTGGCTTGCCGGGAGGCCCGGCAAGCCGCGCCTTACGGGTAAAACTTGCGAAGATGCTCGATGTTCTAGGAGTTGCTCACTGGGACATCATCTTCGGTCTCCAGGCGGACTGCGCCGGGCCTGGTGACTCGCATTACCCGATAAGGGCCTTCCCACTTCGGCGTCAACTTGTTGGAATTCTTGGCCGACTGAACGCGCCGAAGAACAAGGTCGTTTTCCTCAAAGCTTCGGGCATGGACCTTGCGGCCATGGTAGCGGCGCAAGGCTTGCTGGTAGCGTGCTGCTCTCACAGCTGCCCGAAGACGATCTTCCTCAAGGAGCGTCGCGTCATCTTGGCGCAACTGCTCTTGCTCAAGCTCATCATAAGCGAGCACTCGAGGTGACCCGTATATGAGTTCCGTGGGGAGAACTGCTTCTGCCCCGTATACCAGGGCAAAAGGTGTCTGGCTAGTGGTTCGATTTGGCGTCGTCCTGATCGACCAAAGAACCGCCGACAACTCATCAATCCAGCGCCTTCCACTCTTGTGCAGCTTGTGAAAGGTCTTCATTCTCAGGCCTCGCAACACTTCAGCATTTGCCCTCTCCGCTTGACCGTTGCTCCATGGGTGTGCCACGGAAGCAAAACAGACCTTGCTACCGAGGTCTTGAATGTACTGCATGAAGGCGTGGCTTGTGAACTGCGTGCCGTTGTCGGTGATGACTCTGTTTGGCACACCAAAACGGCAGACCAGTCCCTTGAAGAACTTGACGGCTGACTGAGCAGTCATCTTTCTCACTGCTTCCACTTCTGGCCACTTTGTGAACTTGTTGATTGCAATGTACAAGTACTCAAAGCCCCCGACAGCGCGGGGGAAAGGGCCCAGTATATCGAGCCCCCAGACCGAGAATGGCCAGGAGAGAGGGATTGTTTGAAAGGCTTGAGCTAGTTGATGAAGCTTCTTTGATTGGAACTGACACGCTTCACACTTGGTTACTAGTGCCGTCGCATCCTGGAGGGCGGTGGGCCAGAAAAAACCTTGCCGGAACGCCTTCCCGGCAAGGGCCCTCGACCCTATGTGGGAGCCACATATGCCTCCATGTATCTCCGCCAACAGCTCCAGTCCTTCCTCCCGGGGGATGCACTTCAATTTCACACCGTTTGGCCTTCTCCTGTACGGGACGTCATCGACGAACTGGTACAGGGCGGACCGACGGGCTACTCTTTCTGCTTCTTCCTGCTCCTCAGGAAGCTCCCCTGTTTGGAGGAATCGCACGGTATGCTGCGCCCACGCCGGAGCCTGGGGCTCGACAGCAAGGACCAAAGGCATCTCTTCCGCCATGGGAGCGGCTGTCTCTATGGCCAGGGGTTGACGCCTTGCCGGAGCTAGTTGCTCTTGGGCAAGCCCAGCATCCGCGGCAGCACCCTTGCCGGCGGCCCCAGGGGGCTCGGAAGGAAAGTACTTGCCGGGACCTAACTTCCTCAGCTTGTTCTGCCCCGTTGATGGCTCGACGGATGGTTGAGTTAACCGGAGCAAAAAGGTACCTGGTTCCACAGGTAGCTTGAATGCAGCACGCTTTGACAGGTAATCAGCAATGTCGTTCTCCATTCGGGGGACGTGCTCCGCTTGGATACCGTCAAAGCGTTCCTCCAGCTTCATCACCTCATCTACGTAGGCCTCCATCAATGGGCTCTGGTAATCCTTGTTGACCTGCCTAACAACAAGCTGCGAGTCACCCCTGACGATGAGCTTCTTAACCCCGAGGTCTGCCGCGATCCTGAGACTGGCGAGCAATCCCTCGTACTCAGCAGTGTTGTTGGTGGACATCTCCCTGGGGAAGTACATCTGGATCATGTACTTGAGGTACTCTCCGGTGGGCGCGACGAGCAGCACACCGGCACCGGCGCCTTGTAGCGAGAAAGCCCCATCAAAGTACATGATCCAGTCACGGTCTGCTTCCTTGCCGGGGAGAGTGGTCTTCTGGAGTTCTTCGTCAGGCGTTGAGGTCCATTCTGCCATGAACTCTGCCAAGACTCTGCTCTGGATTGTCGAGGTACTTTCAAACTTCAAACCGAAACTTGATAGCTCCAAGGCCCATTCCACAACCCTTCCGGTTGCATCTGGGTTATGCAGTATCCATTGCAACGGGAGGCGGGGGACGACAGTGATCTCGTGGGCTTGGAAGTAATGACGCAGCTTCCTCGAGGCCATAAGGAGGCCAAAGTGCAATTTTTGCACACCGGAATACCTCGACCTAGCCCCCTACAAGAGAGAGCTGGCAAAGTAAACCGGGTGCTCCATCATCTTCTTCTTCTGCACCACCTCACTCGACTGCGCGGGCACTGCCTTGGTGGCATCAGACTCTGCCGGGGGCCGCGCCTTGCCGGCACCAGGCCCTGCCGGGGGAATCTTTGGCTTGCCATCCGCTGGTTCTGCCGCCGTCACTGCTTCCTCGTCGACCTCCCTCTGTGCCACCAGTGCGGCGCTGACCACTTGATTCGTCGCCGCCAGATACAACAGCAACGGCTCTTGTGGTTTGGGCGCAACCAGTATTGGCGTGGAGGAAAGGTATTTCTTCAGATCCTGCAATGCTGCCTCGGCTTCTGGGGTCCACTCCATTGGGCCCGCCTTCTTCAAGATTTTGAAGAAAGGAAGGGCGCGCTCGGCGGACTTGGAGATGAATCGGCTCATGGCGGCAACGCAGCCGGTGAGCCGACGCACATCCTTGATCCGCTTGGGCGCCTCAATCTGCTCAATAGCCTTGATCTTGTCTGGGTTTGCCTCGATCCCGCGCTGCGACACAAAGAACCCGAGAAGCTTGCCGGATGGAACGCCGAAGACACACTTCTCAGGGTTCAACTTGAGGTTGATCTTGCGCAGGTTGGCAAATGTCTCTTCCAGATCTCGCACAAGAGTTGGCCCGTCCTTGGTTTTGACCACTATGTCATCCATGTATGCCTCCATATTTCTATGGAGCTGAGGCTCAAAACCAATTTGGACTGCTCTTGCGAACGTTGAGCCAGCACTCTTCAACCCGAAAGGCATCCGTAAAAAGCAATATGTACCACATGGGGTGATGAATGTTGTCTTCTCTTCATCCTCTCTTGTCATGAAGATCTGGTGGTAGCCTGAGTAGGCGTCGAGGAATGATAACAGATCACACCCGGCTGTGGAGTCAACAATCTGGTCGATGCACGGCAACGGGAAGGGGTCCTTAGGACAAGCCTTATTGATATCTGTGTAATCAATACACAGCCTCCACTTCCCATTCGCCTTACGCACCACTACCGGATTGGGCAACCACGTCGGGTGGAGCACTCCTCTCACCAACCCTGCCGCTTCCAACTTCCTGATCTCCTCTGTGATGAACTCCTGCCTCTCCAGAGCCTGCTTTCTGACCTTCTGCTTGACGGGCCGCGCATGGGGGCAGACAGCTAGGTGGTGCTCAATCACCTCCCTGGGAACACCGGGGATGTCGGATGCTTGCCACGCAAACACGTCCACATTCGCCCGCAGGAAGGTGACGAGCGTGCCTTCCTATTTGCTGTCGAGGGTGGAGCCTATGGTGAAGGCCCCTCTCGTGCCATCCTCCATGAAAGGCACCTTCTTGGTCTGCGGCGGCTCGGCTCTGGATCTCTTGCTCTTGTTGGTAGAGCTCTCTGGCACGTCCTCGACGATAGCACAACACTCCGAGGAGGTGCGCTTGCCGGAGTGGGTGCGAGAGGTCTTGCCGGGCTTCTTCTTCCCTCCCGGGCTTTCAGCGGCAGGAGCAGGTGCCTTGACGGCAGCAGCTGCAACTGCTTCCCGGTAGAGTTGGTCGGCGCAGATCAGCGTGTCCTTCTTGTCGGAGGGGACGGAGATGATGGTCAGCGGCCCGGGCATCTTCAGCATGTTGTAGGCGTAGTGTGATGCCGCCATGAACTTGACTAGTGCCGGGCGGCCGAGGATCCCGTTGTAGGGCAAGGGGATCTCGGCAACGTCGAAGGCGATCCTCTCCGTCCGGTAGTTCAACTCTCCTCCAAACATCACGGGCAGTGTGACCTTTCCCTTCGGCTGGCTCCTCCCCGGATTGACCCCTTGAAACGTGCCCATTTCCTCGAGGTCCCCATCAGGGATTTGCAACCTTTTGATCACGACAGGCGAGATTAGGCTCAAGCCGGCCCCGCCGTCAACCAATATCTTGTTCACCCTGAGGTTGCGTATTGTTCGTGAGACCAACAATGGCAAACACCCGACCGCGGTAGTGCGGTCAGGGTGGTCCTCGGCGTCAAAGATGAGGGGCGTGCTGGACCACTTCAGCGGCTTCTGAGCGTCGAACGACGGCTCTGCTCCTGTAATCTCACGCGCCCACTGCTTGAGCTGGCGGTGAGAGATATGCAGCGAGACGCCGCCATCGACGCACATGGCCTCCGTAGCCTTCTGGAACCCTTGCTCACCAGACTCGTCGTCCTCGTCGTGATCATCGTCTTCTTGTTTCTTATCACGGCCCCGGGCGGGCCTCTCTTGTTGGTTGTCCTTGCCGGGCCGGCTTCCTTGGCCGCCACGCTTCTTGCCAGATCCCTCAGCACCGTCCTGGTCCTTCTCCTTGTCCCGCCTCTCGTACTCAGCCTTTTGCTTCTCAGCAAGCAGCTCGACTTGTCGGCAGTTCTGGAGGTCGTGGCCCTTGGTGTGGTGGATCTTGCAGTATTGCTTGCCGGAGCTCCCTGGCTTGTCGGTAGCCGCCAAGGCCCGGCAGGTGGTGCAACCGGCAATCTCCTTGTCGGGAGCGCCTACCTTGACCTTCTTGCCTGTATCGGTGTCGTCAGATCCCTCAACGGCAAGCACGGCCTTGCCCTTGTGTTTCCTGTTGCGACGCCTGCCCTTCTTCGTCGGGGTAACGGCGCCCTCATCGGTAGAGTCGGTTTCCACGCCGGCGTCTTCGCCGGGGTACTTCCTTCCCTCTTCAGCCCGGGCGCATCTATCGGCCAGAACGTAGAGCTCGGCCACATCCTTAACCTCGGTCATCGCCAGCTCCTCGCGCATCTTGCGATTGCGCACGTTCTGGTGGAACGCGCTAATCACAGCGGCGGGATGAACGTCGGGGATGTTGTACTGCACCCGGCTGAATCTCTGGATGTACTTGCGCAGGGTCTCCCCTTCCTTCTGGGGAATGATATGCAGATCACTGGCCTGGCCATGAGCTTGGTGGCCTCCTGTGAAGGCGCCAACGAACTCATGGCACAGATCCGACCAAGAAGAAATGGGATCCACCGGCAAGTGCACCAACCAAGACATCACATTGGGCTTGAGCGCCAGCGGGAAATAGCTGGCAAGCACCTTGTCGTCGCGAGCCCCAGCAGCCTGCATCGCAATGGTGTAGATGCTGAGGAACTCGGACGGATGGGTCTTGCCAGTGTACTTCTCGCCGACGTCGGGCTTGAACGTGCGGTGGGAAGGCCACTAGAACTGCCGCAGCTCACGGGTAAAGGCCGGGCAGCCCACCTCGTAAGGTAGGCGGCCGGAGCCCCCCGGTGCCGGGTGGTCCATAGCGGGTCCCGCCCGCTTGTTCGACTGGCGGCGCGTTTCGCGCCGGCGCTCGATGGTGGTTCGAGCGTCTTCGTGAGCTTGTTCCCGAAGGACCTGGCGCTAGTCGCGGAGGGTCCGCGGGTCGGACGACGCGATGGAGATGTTATCACAAGCGTCGTCACGACGGGCCAAGGCCCGAGGCAGCTGGCGAGGAGGAGGAGAGTGCACCGTGGCCGCAACTCCCCCGGTCCTCCCAGCGCCAGCACGCGGTGGCTCGGTGGAGCGCCGACCCGAGGGTCCCGCCGGTCGCGCATCGTCTTTATTGGCGACGGCGGCGAGGGTCCGGATGGTGGCCCTCCACTCGTCAAGCTTCTTCGCAGCAGGAGGGAAGTCGTGGAGCAGCTGCGCGCGCGCCAAAGCTTCTGCCGGCGTGGGCGGCGGCGACAGCAGCGTGGATCACGGCGCGCTTCGACTTCTAACTATGTTAGAAGGAGCTCCGTTACGACCCAGCGGCTGCGTGCCATTTTCGCCAGCGCTTCGGCGGTCGTGCTGAACCCCTTCATCCTGCGGACGACGCACAGGGCTCTTCCCACGGCGGTGCCCAGGGTCATCAACGCGGTGACGCTGCTCGACGCGCACACCATGGGAAGAGCGCGCAGTGGTCGCCTGTGTGGGCGTCCTGGAGATCGCTGCACCGCCCGGAGGTGGCACAACGACACACCTGGAGGGCCCCGCGCCGCCTGCGGGGGGCCCAGCTCTGTCTTTGGATCCGGCGACATGTAGCCGGTCGTCTGGTGCGCAAACGACGCCGCTCGCCAGGCTCTGACTACCAGGGCGATGCTGGTGCTCGCGGACCGCGGCCCGGGTCCTGTCTGCGACCGGTCCACTGCCCGCTCGCACCAGCACGGGCCGTTCGGCTCCCAACGAGCCGTCCGCCGTGGCCGTCTTCGTCTTAGGAGCCATGGCGACAAAGAACTGCTAGGCTAACTACCAGACCAGATTCTCACAATTGCGCCCCCTACCTGGCGCGCCAAAGATGTCGGTGTGGAAAGACACCTATGGGATCACAAGAATCCCCACTATGGTTGCCGAGGCGCAGGGTTGCCAGGAGAGCAGCGCTAGTAGACAGCACAAGGATAGTTTACCCAGGTTGGAGCCGCGAGGATGCGTAAAACCCTAGTCCTGCTTTGGTGGGTGTATTTCAGAGAGTTCTTGAGCTCTCGAACTAGCCGTGGTCAGTGCGTGGTTCAAAAGAGCCGAATCCCTCTCCAGTATGCCATGGGCCTCCTTTTATAGTCGAAAGGGGCTGCCACAGTGGCACACATGAGGTGGAAAGGCGTACAGTGCCCTGAGATTATCGCTCGTATTACAGGACAAGATGCATTTAATGCGTAGCTTAGGTGTCCCCTTGCTTTACCGGGGACGGGGGCGAGGCACGTCCCGTCTGTCGCCGCTCCTTCTCGCTTTGACACGCGCCCTGGCCAGCGATGCATGCGGCGCCATGTAGGCAGGCAGGCAATTGAGGTGGCGCGGTGGTGGAGTCTTCACGAAGATCTGCATGCCGCCACGCAGGCGCTTGACGAGTTGGCCTGGGGGCTGCATGTTGCCACGCAGGTGCCCGCCCAACTGGTTGGGCTGGCAGCTGCATGTGAACGGTGGTCGAAGCTTGGTTGGCGTGGGCCTAGCGGTGGCCCTGCTGGCGTACTTAGTGAGGGCCTTTCCGGGTGGACCGGCAAGGGTCTTGCCGTGGCGCGCTGTCGTCCCCGGCAAGGGCCTGGCCGGGGGTCTGGTGGCCTTCCTCGGCAAGGATCTTGCCGAGGATTGTCGTCTTCTAATCCTTATCTGATCTTGAATATGTCTTCACAAAGATCTGCATGCCACCACAAAGGTGCCTTCCCGAGCCCTGGCCCCACATGCATGATGGCGTTGGGGACCGTGGGCTCAAGGGTGGCTCGCTCTGTTGGTGTGGGGCGAGCTGCCCCGGCAAGGGTCTTGCCGGGGCTGCTGAGGCTGCCCCGGCAAGGGTCTTACCGGGGGAACCTACTTCGTCCCTCTGCTCTTTGTGGTCTTGGCCTTGGCGTTGCTCTGATTGGCTTGGGCTTCGGTCTTACATTGGTTCACCTCCCCTGCTCTGCTTGGCGTGACCGCAGGCGCGACTCCTGACTGCCCGTGCACAGGTATAGGGGTACAAAAACGCACCCCTCTTTTTGTACACCGACACAAGGAGTGGCAAGAGCCTAAGCTTGGGGATGCCCATGGCACCCGCAAGATAATCTAAGGACACGTAAAAGCCAAAGCTTGGGGATGCCCTGGAAGGCATCCCCTCTTTCGTCTACTTCCATCGGTAACTATACTTGGAGCTATATTTTTATTCACCACATGATATGTGTTTTGCTTGGAGCGTCTTGTATGATTTGAGTCTTTGCTTTTTAGTCTACCACAATCATCCTTGCTGTACCTTTTGAGAGAGACACACATGATTCGGAAATTATTAGAATACTCTATGTGCTTCACTTATATCTTTTGAGTTATATAGTTTTTGCTCTAGTGCTTCACTTATATCTTTTAGAGCACGGTGGTGATTTTTTGTTTTATAGAAACTATTGTTCTCTCATGCTTCACTTAGATTATTTTGAGAGTCCTACAAAACAGCATGGTAGTTTGCTTTAACAATAATAGGCATACAAGATTGGTAATAGAAAAATTCTTATGAGTGTGTTGAATACTATGAGAAGTTTGATGCTCGATAATTGTTTTGAGATATGAAGATGGTGATATTAGAGTCTTGCTAGTTGAGTAGTTGTGAATTTGAGAAATACTTGTGTTAAAGTTTGTGATTCCCGTAGCATGCACGTATGGTGAACCGTTATGTGATGAAGTCGGAGCATGATTTATTTATTGATTGTCTTCCTTATGAGTGGCGGTCGGGGACGAGCGATGGTCTTTTCCTACCAATCTATCCCCCTAGAAGCATGCACGTAATACTTTGCTTCGATAACTTGTAGATTTTTGCAATAAGTATATGAGTTCTTTATGACTAATGTTGAGTCCATGGATTATACGCACACTTCTTCCTTCCACCATTGCTAGCCTCTCTAATACCGCGCACTTATCGCCGGTATCATACACCCACCATATACCTTCCTCAAAACAGCCACCATACCTACCTATCATGGCATTTCCATAGCCATTCCGAGATATATTGCCATGCAACATATCACCGTTTCGTTTATTATGACACGCTTCATCATTGTCATATTGCTTTGCATGATCATGTAGTTGACATTGTATTTGTGGCAAAGCCACCGTTCATAATTCTTTCATACTTGTCACTCTTGATTCATTGCATATCCCGGTACACCACCGGAGGCATTCATATAGAGTCATATTTTGTTCTAAGTATGGAGTTGTAATTGTTGAGTTGTAAGAAAATAAAAGTGTGATGATCATCATTTTTAGAGCATTTTCCCAAGTGAGGAAAGGATGATGGAGACTATGATTCCCCCACCAGTCGGGATGAGACTCCGGACGAAAAAAAAGAGGCCATAAAAAAAGAAGAGAAAAAGGCCCAAATAAAAAAATGAGAGAAAAAGAGAGAAGGGACAATGCTACTATTCTTTTACCACACTTGTGCTTCAAAGTAGCACCATGATATTCATGATAGAGAGTCTTCTATGATATCACTTTCATATACTAGTGGGAATTTTTCATTATAGAACTTGGCTTGTATATTCCAATGATGGGCTTCCTCAAAATGCCCTAGGTCTTCGTGAGCGAGTTGGATGCACACCCACTTAGTTTCTTTTGTTGAGCTTTCATATACTTATAACTCTAGTGCATCTGTTGCATGGCAATCCCTACTCAGTCACATTGATATCTATTGATGGGCATCTCCATAGCCCGTTGATACGCCTAGTTGATGTGAGACTATCTTCTCCTTTTTGTCTTCTCCACAACCACCATTCTATTCCACATATAGTGCTATGTCCATGGCTCACGCTCATGTATTGTGTGAAGATTGAAAAAGTTTGAGAACGTCAAAAGTATGAAACAATTGCTTGGCTTGTCATCGGGGTTGTACATGATTTAAATATTTTGTGTGGTGAAGATAGAGCATAGCCAGACTATATGATTTTGTAGGGATAACTTTCTTTGGCCATGTTATTTTGAGAAGACATAATTGCTTAGTTAGTATGCTTGAAGTATTATTATTTTTATGTCAATATTGAACTTTTGTCTTGAATCTTTCGGATCTGAATATTCATACCACAATTAAGAAGAATTACATTGAAATTATGCCAAGTAGCACTCCGCATCAAAAATTCTGTTTTTATCATTTACCTACTCGAGGACGAGTAGGAATTAAGCTTGGGGATGCTTGATACGTCTCCAACGTGTCTATAATTTTTGATTGCTCCATGCTATATTATCTTCTGTTTTGGACATTATTGGGCTTTATTATTCATTTTTATATTATTTTTGGGACTAACCTATTAACTGGAGGCCCAACCCAGAATTGCTGTTTTTTGCCTATTTCAGAGTTTCGCAGAAAAAGAATATCAAACGGAGTCCAAACGGAATGAAACCTTCGGGAACGTGATTTTTGGAACGAACATGGTCCAGAGGACTTGGACCCTACGTCAAGA
>NC_057799.1:643438224-643471576 GCF_018294505.1 Triticum aestivum | reverse complement strand
ATCTGGAGGCGACACGTGGCGGCGGAGAGGGCGGCGGACACGTCCGTCGGCGGGACTTTTCGTCCGGCGGCGCGAAGGGGAAGAAGGCTAGGGTTGCACCGCGAATTTGGAAGGGGAAGACATATATATAGGTAGAGGGAGCTAGGAGACTCCAAATGGAGTGCGGTTTTCGCCCACACGATCGTGATCGAACAACAGAGAGCATGGAAGTGGCTTAGGTGGGTTATTGGGCTGTTTTGGAGGGGTGTTGGGCTGCACACTCAAAAGGCCTTTGCGGTTACCCGGTTAACCGTTGGAGCATCAAACGACCTCCAAATGGAACGAAACTTGACAGGTGGTCTACCGGTGGTGTACCAAGGCCACTTGGCAAACCTCGGTCCATTCCGAAAACGTTTAACACATGCTCACGAAAAGAAACAAGAGGAGTGCGCCGGTGCATGTGGGAGTGCCGGATTGCAAAACGGACAACAGGGAAAATGCTCGGATGCATGAGACGAACACATATGCAAATGAGATGCACATGATGACACGATATGAGATGCATGACATGAACAAAATGCAAAACGAGAGACAAAACCCGACCACGGAGGGAATATCATAACACATAGCCGAAAATGGCCAGAGTTGGAGTTACAAATATGGAAAGTTACATCCGGGGTGTTACATGTGGTTTGCTTTGTTACATTGTATCACATCCTGCAAGTTCTTGTTGCATTTCATTGAGGACTCTCCACTGGAATCATGCTTAAAACAGTATACTTCAGAAAACTATTTTTGAAGCATTTTAGAGCTATTATTTATTTAATTTGGCTCTGATCAATTGCACGCAGTTAAAACATATGTGTATGTTTGTTGTAAAATAGAAATCATTTTTTTTGAATTTATTTACTTATTCGGGAGCATATGAGCTTGAGAGCCAAGACACTTTTTCCTTTCTAAATGCCCCGTAGAAATTATAGGATGGTTGAATATTGTGTTGTGTATGTTGTAATGATCTAACCCTCATATGGGGTATATATAGAATACATGAGGGGGTAGAGATTTGGAGTACAAGAGAAGTAATACATGGTTTAAACATATTTGGTCTCTACTCTTTATCTCTATTTTTAAACCCAAAGTATATTCTAACATTCCCCCTTAGTCGTAGCGGGAGTGAAGCGAACGATTACAACTGAATTTGAAGTCTTGTGCTTCCATCGCCTTCTTCGCTGCGCCATCATCAACTGCGTCTCTGATGGATCGGCACCTAGGGCGGTGACTGCGTCCCCTTCTGGTGCCTTCCTTGTCTCTCCTCTCTTCCCTCCCGCAGTCATAGCGGGAGTGGCGTGAACGCGGGTGACGACGCGGATGCTGTTGACTGGAGTTGTTGTCGATATGTTGCTGTAGACGTAGCCATTAATGTCAATGTCGAGGTAGCCGATCATGGCGATGTAGCCGTGGTCGAGGTAGTCGTGGTCGATGGTGTGGTCGTCGTGCATGATGAAGCCGCACAAAGCCTGGAGGCGCAAAAAAAAAGTGCTATGACGGAGCTGCAGACGTGGACGATGCACCTTGCGGATGTCAGAGGGTGCCGTCGGCGACGAATCCGCCGGTTTTGCCAAGACCGGAGGAAGCCCATCGAGCACACATCGGTTTTGCCAGAACCGTGTGGCCGTGTAGGGTCGTCACTGTAGTGACGCCGTGTAGATGCAGTCGTGCTGTCGTGGATGACGCGGTCGATGTCGTCGTCGTGACGCGGTCATTGCCGTCGTGATGGTCGCGTCTTGCAGAAAAGTCTGTCAGATGACGCTAGGTGTCCATCTTGTGGACAAGGCAGCGGCGGTGCGTTCACGAAGATGTTGATGAAGACCATATTGATGAAGACCTTGGCGATGAAGTGTCGGTGATGGCGTCGCAGCGGCGTGTCGACGATAATGTGCCGCTTGAAGGCGTCCCTCGCGGCGACCAAATGTCGATGCCGTGTCGCGCTGGAGAAGTCGATGAAGATTGCATCTTGTTCCACACCGGCCTGGCGTGTGGATGATGCATGTTGAGATCGCTTCTCGTAGACGTGCTCGACGAAGTACATTGGCTTGTAGCCTGGCGTAGTGGTACAGCTTGATGATGCGGCACGCAGATCGCTCGGTGCAGGTGATTTCGTGCTGATGGCTTGATGCAGATGTGGTGGGGCGATGTCGATGCAGGATTGCTAGGTGAGCCGTACGACTGAACCTTGACGTAGTCTTGGCCACATGCACGTATAGAACCCACCTTGGCCAGTACCTGCATACGTGCATCTGAGATAGCATGCGAGTTAAATCCCTCCCGTGATCGAAACGCCCGGCTGAGAGGCATCAAGATTGGTTCACGCTCTTGGGCGCGGCCGGTGAAGACGATCGCTCGTTGTAGTCCCGCGCGCTGGAGGTCGATGGAGTCAGCGTCGATCGCTCGCCGTCAGTACCTGTGTAGCTCGCCTGAGTGCATTAGCAAGTCGCTTGTCTCTGCCCTGCTCATACACACGTGTGTAGTCGGAATAGACGGCGGCTTGGCACAGAATCGCCGAGACGGACAGACGAACCAAGTCCCGAGTAGGCGATGGAGATTTGCTGGATCCTGGAGGCGATGTCCAGGACGTGCAGCCGAACGCCCATCGGGATCTCAGAGGTCCACCAGACGTGGCGCTGAATTGCTTCGACTGGATGCGCCGGAGGCCGGGCGTCGGGCCCGTGGGGTTGGTGCAGATCGGATCGATCGTTCGCCCTTCTGGCGTTGATGCACCCGTAGATGCGGCTGGAGGCGCACGCCCGCGGAGCTGACGCCCTGATTGCCGGCTGTGCTGGCGAAAGTCGATGGAGTTACCGATTGATTTCTATGCTAATTTTTGCCGGATTTTGAGAGTCATGGGATTTATTGGTGGCTATAAGAACTAATCTACTGGAATTTCGAAAATTGAAATTGATCTAATGGATTTGGTCTAAACTATATATGGAACCGATCTGATCTTTTGATCGATCGGGTGCCGCGCCCCCAAGGAGAGAAGATTAATCTCTCCGGGGGCAGCGCGTTGCGGAAGTGGCAGAGGAACCTAGGATCGGCGTCGTGAGACTAACCGCTCTAATACCATGTTGAAATTGTAGGATGGCTGAATATTGTGTTGTGGATGTTGTATTGATCTAACCCTTATATGAAGTATATATAGAATACATGAGGGGTAGAGATTTGGAGTACAAGACAAGTATACATGATTTAAACATATTCGGTCTCTTCTCTTTATCTCTATTTTTAAACCCAAACTATATTCTAACATGCCCAAATCTAGGCATATGACTGTTGATGCAGTACCATTCATGCCGGTCATTGCTATTTGCTGTGGACAGTGGATTGTGGTCGTTTGCCTACACAGATGGCAACACATTTTTTATGAAGTTATATTCGGCAGAACTGCGGCAGTTAAATCTTCCTGTGGCAACACATTTTTTATGAAGCTAATCAGCAGCACCGCGGCAGTTAAATCACATGGTATTGATGAAGTTCCTTGGGCACAATTTTGTTGAAGTGAAGTTCAAGTGGTTAGAGCATGCCACAGTTATGAAGTTGATCTTCCGTGTTCTATATATCCACCACTTCGCAACCCTCACTTATACAATAGTTGCTTGTAGCAATGGCTTGGGCCACCGCCTCCTAGTCAGTCACACTACTCCTTGCTGGCGCCGCAGCTCCTGCGGTGGCCGCCGTGCCCCTCCAATATACTCTTTCTATCTGGATTTATAAGTCCTGCACGTATTTTAAGATTACCTTAACTATAAACCTGGCCAACAGAAAGAGTAATGCACTGCAAAACTAAACCCTTTTTTTCGTACTCAAAAGAAATTTCTAATGGTATAATTTTGCTGACACAATACTTTTGTATGATGTATATCTTAAAATATGTACGGGCCTTATAAACTGGATGGAATGAGTATCCAAGCAAGTCAAGCTATTATGTCCACCCGAAAACTCCACGCGGAGCTGTGTCGTCATCACATTTGTTACCGATGCGCGACACGATGACAACCCTTGTGTTTCTACAGACTTGACGAGTGCTAGGAGTCGCTCCTCATGGACGATTCTCTCGACATCTACATAGTGTGCAGACAGGTCGGCCTGACATAATTGAAGGTTTGGTGATGTGCTTTCCGTCAATGTCACTGATGATGTATTTTTCTCATGAGCAATAAATAAAAGAGCATTTTTATGGGATAAATAGAAGAACTGAAAATGCAAAACCAAGATCATGTCGTTGTTGTTCTATCTTTTTTATTGAGGAGAATTGTTGTGGTTGTTTGATTATTATATGCTGTGTCGCGGATAGTTAATTCGAGCGTGGAGCCGAGCTTGTCCCATCAGAGCAAAGGCCCATGGATATTTGGAGGTCCCTATGCTATGAATAGGTATGTAGGTAAGGTTTAGGACCGCCCGACTCAGCAGCGCCAACGTCCACTAGCCCAGCAGGAGGTATCGTTGAAATTGGGGATTCAGAGAGAGTGCGAGACGACCGAGCAGAGTCATCCTCTCCGGCGGTAACGGGCAACCTCCCCTTCTTACTTGGTGTGATATTACCCTCACTGTTAGTGGTTAAAGGTACTCCTTGCTCATTGTTTTGTTGCCTTTATATTTTGACCTGTATGCTAAGGAGACCATCTTCTGTGAACAAGGAAAGATGCTGCAGAAAAAAATAATCACCTTTAGAACGGCCTAGTTTCATGGTATGCTTTCGATGAGCTCTAAATGTACAACACAAAACGGGCTCCTCTGTATTTATTTATTTAGGAACTGGACAGTGCCTATGCCAATAATCATTTACTCGAAATCGACACACACTTTCTCTTGATCTGTGAAACTAAAACTTGGAACCAACTTTGGTGTGTTCAAGACATATTGCATAGATAACAAACGACAAATTATATATTAAAAAAACAGGACAGCAGTGACACTCACAACCTGAATCCATATTGGAAGACAAACAAGATATATACATAGACATAAGGATGTGCCTGCTCTTATCGTAATGACACAACAATCTCATTGAGCTCATCAGGAGAGGTGCCTTCACTTGGGGAAGCCGGTGGACCGGCAACATTTCCATCCTTTGTGGGAAGGTTCATGCCTTGAGAACTGGATGGAGCGGCATCATCTTCTCGGCTCCCACGGTGCCTCCGCGGCTTCTTCTTGGACAACCGTAGCTTTTGTGTCCTCTGAAGCCTGTGCTGGAACGTCTCCATCCCAGTGCAGTGCAGCAAAAGCCAGATGTTGGAGAGGTACTCCCCGCCGGTGCCAATGCTTTTGGCATGCAAGTATCCCCGGCATCTGTCAGCAGAAAAACAGAGCATCTCAATCCACACACCTTGTATCACCTCCCACATCTTGTTATCATCCCCGAGCCGTATCAACCTTTTAGCAATCAGCCTAGCATCTCGAACAAAACAACCTTGTAAAACCTGTGGAGACTCCACGATATCAACCACTTTCTGAGCAAGTTCATTTTCCATCACATGACCCTTTAAGATGTCGTAGAGTTGTGCATAGGCGACTCGGCAAAGATGCTTTATACTGCCTGGGAATAGCATCTCAGGACTTTCAGATAACAAATGCACCATATAATTCGATATTTGCCTGCATTGGTTGGTACGCTCAGCATGGTCCGGAGATGTGTGTGTACAGTAGAAGCAGAAATCCGTGGCCAAATGCCAGAGAAGGACACTCTCATCCAACGGCCTCTCTAAGCTCCATCCTAGCATTTTGTGGCATCCCTTGCGCTCAACTGTCCATTGCCCTCTGACATCATTGAACTCCATGTAACTCTGAGCATCTGTTATGTACTCCTCCCACCCATCTTGGATGTGCTGACGAACTAACCATGTAATGTCTTTCGATGAGTCGTTCATCAACTCGCTCTGCCTTCTCTTGTGAATGAATAATCCTATAAGGTTATGTTCAGCAACCATGTCATACCACTTCATGAATGAAGTTAGCAGTCCAAACAAGGAAACGATCTCCAAAAGAAGAGTCCCGTACAACAAGACAAATGTAACACCGACATCTGTATGACTTTGTGCTTCTATATGGCTCTTGTGGAAGGTAACAATGGCTACAATTTGCAGTACCATGTAGTATAAGATCCTCCGTGCAAAAACGTCGTTGGCGAATTCGCCTCCTGTTGTTGATTTAGGTTCTCTGGTGTACAGAATATCAAAAAAATTGGAGAGGATGCCTTTTAGTGCAGAGTGAAGTTCTTCATCGTTATATGGACAGACTATCTTCAGTCTACGAACCCGATAAGAATAAGAATCTGCATAGTCTAACAGTAATGTATAGGGCAAATTGGCATGTATACTGGTCTTGCCGGTTAGTTTAGGATCTTTTTGCCTTAGGAGAATGGCGGCCCTTGCTTCTTGTACATATGTCTCTAGCTGTTTTTCTCCCTCAATTCTACTGGTGCTATCCTCGGGTGAAAAGTACCTGTCAAGGCAGCCGAAGCTAGCATGCATGAGAGCCAAAGGTTTATGGAAGCATTTGAGAACCCCAGCGACAAAAGGGGAAAACGCTGAAGCCAATAATGTCCTATCGGCTGATGACGGCCATGACTTGCAGAACACGTAGACGGCCACTGTCACCTGAGACGGTCAAATTGGAGTGGAGAAATAGAATCAAATTGGAGACACGTCTATATATGCAAACAACAAATAAGCATCGATATGTGTAGCAATCCATCCATTCCAAATTACTTCAAAGTTCTAGCTTTGTTCTGAGGGGAAAATAGTGGCTACAGCCTACACCCCTTGTTCTAAGCCAAACTTCCTTCAATTTGACAAAGTCCGTAGAAAAACATATTAACATCTACAACACCAAATTAGGTTAGCCATAAAATATATTTGCATGCTACATATATTTTTTATGTTGTAAATATTTGCTGTGCTTCTCACTTTCTCTATGCACTTGGTCAAACTTGAAAAGGTCTTGACTTTAAACAAAGCTATAACTTCATGTAATCTGGAATGGAGAAAATATATAGCTATTGTACTAAATTAGCAAGCAGATGGAGCCACCTGAGATAAGGCCGTAAGGAAGTGCCGCTTCCATAGCTCGTTGTCTTCTATGTTGTAGGCGGTTATGCCGAGCTGCCCGCCGAGGTGCATCAGCAGGACAGGAGCCCATAGGACCTGAAGATTGCCGGTATGGTACTGCAGCCTCTTCTGACGGTTGAAGAGCGTGGCAAGGGCGTATATCGGAAGAGCGTCGCTGCCAAGATAAGACAGCCAGATGAAGAATCTGTACCAGGGTGGGATACGGGATTTACGCCTGGCAGCGGAGAAACACAGGAAGTACTGAACGGCAAGGCTGCCCAATACAAGGGCACGCAGCTGCTGCTCATCCCACCATTGCACCGCCCTCGAGTTACCCCTCTGTTGTATCTGTGTGTCCATGCGTGTGTTCATCTACAACTGCTTATCTTCTCTCCCTTTATATGCATAATACTATGTGGTGAGTCAGTAAGTTCTTGGAAACTTCCAAATATTCGGATGCATGCACAACTAATATTTTTTTATTGGATGAAAGCGTGTCAATTGCATTGATAGAAACCCCTAGCAGGGGAGAGTACAAAGCCAAATGGTGAAAAACAAAAACAAAAAAGGCGGAAGAAACTAAGAAGTAGCAAAACCAAGACTAAGCTGCCCAGCATCCGGAGGGTGTGTTAAGTAGCTGACGCCTCATCTTCAGAAAAATAAATAAGTAGCAGACGCCAAAGCTAGCTTCCAATCCACATCCAATCCAATCATGAAGTTGCTTAACATTAAGTCGTCTAGGCCAATTAATGATGGATCAGATTATTAATTAGAGGCCAAATTGTCAACATCGTGCTGATCAAGTCCTTGGTGAAGATTGTCGACTTCTTGTTGAACCATCAGCCCTTACACCAGTGTAATGTATATGAGTAAAGACAAATGTAGTTTTTTTCCCAAACTCTAGACGATGAGAGCAAACTATCTCGTCGACATTTTTTTAGCAAAGTACGAAGAAGCCACTAGGTGACACCATAACTGCGGAGAGGATAACCGGGGAATATGCCATCTTTTTTCGAGACCTGGTTAGGAACCACATGCTTATTGCACTCAATGAGCAATGTTTGGTAATTTTGTCTTTCTTTGTCTATAGCAGCGCACAGGTATTTAGTGATAGTTGATGTTAAAATAGACAAGAGCAACTCTATTAGATTACCTAGAAGATTTTTGACCCCATGGTATTTCATATTTTCTACAGTTGCAGCCTCCATATTTAGGGTTAATTATCCTTTTGCCCTCAGTGGTGTCCATGTGCTCGGTTTTGCCCTCAGATGTGAATTGTGCTCAGTTTTGCCCCTAGTCCGAGCGCACCGACTCGTTCTGTGAACTCAGCCGTCTCCGTCAGGTCAACCTTTTGACTCGGCCCTTACAGGTGGGACCAGGCGGCAGGGACGCCCAATTTTATTCAGACCGTTGCACGCGTGGCTTGTGGGACCCAGCAGAGAGCCGTTGAACAGAGAGTCGTTGCAGATGTGCTATATAAGCGGGCGACAGCAGCGGTGACCACGGCGACAGAGAGCACGGCGGTGACCACGGCGAGAGAGAGAGAGCACGGTGGTGGGAAGCTAGCTGTGGAGGGCGCGGCGGTGGGAAGCTTGCTGTGGAGGGCGCGGCGGTGGGAAGCTTGCTGTGGAGGGCGCGGTGGCGTTGAGATCCCCTTCGGCTCCGAGCTCCATGTCTTCCTCAAGCTCCCGCGCCACCTCGCGGATGCAGAGCCGGGCGCGTGTGGACATACCTGTCTTCGTCTGTCCGCGGTGCCGGGCGGGCGTTGATCAGAGGGTTTCTCACACACCGAGGAACCAGAATCGTCCGTTCTACGTGCGCAGCGAGAATGGGGTAAGAATTGGGGCAATTGCACCATTTTCATGGTCGGGATCTTTGAGCAATGGGTTGATCTGTTTGGTGTTCATGCAGGTGACATGCTTCTTTCTTTGGGTCGATGCTCTGGCCAAGACTCTGATGAATGAACTATAAGAAGAGCATGAAAAATGGTTGCGCATGCTGCCACGAACGGCAGTGGCCGCAGCACGAGCTCCGGAAGAAGAGATGGAGGGCGAAGCACGCACTGACAGAGAGCTAGCTGTTGAGCTTAGGATGTTGAAGAAGAAGGTTAGGAAGCTTGAAGATCAAGCACTACCAATACCCATTTGCACATACTTTAGGGCATTTGTAAGTATGGTAATCGCACTGGTTGTAATCTTGAAAATGTATGAAAAGGCATGAATTATCGAGGAATTTGTAATCTTGAAATTGTATGAGAAATTCACCTAGTTTAAATGTTGGTTAAAGTTGTTTAAATGTTGAAAAAAAAGAGAAGAAGTGACCAACATTTAAATATGTTGAAAAAAAAGAAGAAATGAGGAATTCAGAAACTTTTGATCAATGAAATGCAGCTCTCTGCTCTGCCTTTCTGTCCAAAAAAAGGTTGCTCTTGGGCCAAATTCAGAGCGTACAGCCAAGTGCAGGCTAGACTAATGGGCCAACTGCATCCAATTAGGCCCATTCGGGGGTTCTCTTGCGTATTTTTCTGTTTTCTGTTCTGATTTAATTTAGGCAGTAAATCATAATGCTGAAATTTATTGTGGAAGCTAATTGAATTATTCTGGAGCCAAACAATTAAGGTTAGAAATATTTTGGAGCTGTTAATTAATCCAATTCAAATACACCGTGATTTAAATCAAAGACCAAAATGTCATGGAAAATGTGCCTCAGCTCTGGTAGAGGTTTATACCTGGTGCCAAAATAAATGAACATTTTTTAAGGGCATTACATTGAGAAAAAATAATTTGTCTAAAAAAATGAAGGGTGGAAAATGCACAAAAAATTGGTGCGACTGGGGACTCGAACCCAGAACCGCGTGGGTTTGTGGTGTTTAGGGCTGCGCTGGTAACCGCTAGGACAGATGGCAAGACTTTGACATGGGTAGGGAAGGAAGGTATATATAGTGAGACTGTGAATTTAAAAAAAAATAGTGAGCCGTGAATGTTTGCACATGCGTGAGAGTGGTTTTCCTTTATTTTGCACTGAAATTTTGGAGGGTTGGAAGGTTCAAAACGTATGTTTGCACTGCCACATGATTTTGGTTAGAGTGGCACTTGGTTTAGGATTTAAAGGGAAAAAATTTGCATGTTAGTTCATGACTTTTTGTTTGAATGAAACAGAGGGCTTCTCACCCCTCCGATTTTCATTAATGAAAACCACAAGTTCTCGAACTTCATGACTTGGTTTAGGGAAGAAATGATATGTTTGGGCACGGACATTTTTTAACACACATAATAAACCCTAATAACTTAGATAAGATGCAACACACCGTACCATTACAATAATAAGTTCACGGATAGTTCACGAACACACGACGAAACATGACACGACACGACACGACATAGAAAAGCAACAAAATAAAAAACGAAACATGACGAGCTTGACTCCGGGCTTGAACATCTTCATCTTGACCTCCTTCCACCTTGGCCGTGCGCGCCCCTTCAACACCGTCTTCATCTTCACACTGCCTCCTCCTCGTCGTAGGGAAGGGAGTGCATCTGGCCTGGAGCGGGGAAGATGCGCTCGTAGTTGGTGTAGATGTTGTAGACGGTGAAGAAGATGGCCTCGCAGCCGCACCAAAAGACTTGGCCGAGGAGCTCGCGTGCGTCAAACGGGTTGGTGAAGGTGACCGTGAGCAGTAGGAGGATGCCGCCGCGGTCACAAACCTCGTTGAGGGTGAACATCCTCGGCAAGCCCCGTGGGAGGTGGGCATAGCCGGCTCTGAGGAAGGCGCGGGTGAGTTCGACGGAACCCCTCCACCTTGAAATAGCCCACACACGGAGCTCCCTCTCCACGAGCACGCCCGGTGGGTAGCGCAGCTCCGGCACGACAGGCGGACGGTTGAAGGTCGGCCCGTTGAACTGCATCTTCACTTGGTCTCGCTTGGGGAGGGCTCGGTCGCTTGGGTGTTTGAAGTTGGAGAGAATCGGATCTGGCTTGTGGGTGGGAGAGGAAGAGAGGCACCCCATTTATAGGCCTGTGGGTGGGAGAGGAAGAGAGAAAGGATGAGAACGGTGCGTGTGTGTATCCGTTACGTTTTGCACTCTTAAATTTTTGCACGAAAACGATGCATGGGGCGCGTGCGTGCATCTGAATCACTGCATAGCTCTTTGACCGGGCGGTGCATGTGAATCGCTGCCCTGAACCACTGCCCTGAACCACCTAGCTCGCCTCGCTAGCCTAGCTCGCCTAGCGCGCCTCGCTCGCCTCGCTCGCATGCATGCACGTCGCCGCCTCCCGCTCATGCAAACACACGTCGCCGCCTCCCATGCATGCAAGGCCTGGAAAGGCTGAGACGGGCTATTTACTGCGGTCTCAGGCCCAGACAACGAGACGGCCCAACGGTCCATCCAGCGCGCCCGGTATTTGTTAAAAAAAAAATCTCCCAGCCAATCAGATTGCATCTCGCGGATCGCCCCCCTCCTCCCCGCAGATTCCTTCTAGAGGGTTAGATCGACGGCCCTTGATCGCCGCTAGGGTTAGATGAACAGTCCTTGTTCAGCGCTAGGGTTAGCGGGGTTTGGGAGGGGTTTGGAGCAGTCAAAGCTATGTTTGACCAGATTTCAAATGAGCATAATAAATTAAATAAAAATCAGAAAAATAAAAAACCTGCGCACATAGTCTTCTTATGTCATATACTAACAATTTAAGTTGATAAACAAGGTTTACATACATTTAAACGATAAGTTCATGTGTATTGTGTGATATCTCAGAGTATCTCAAACTCTCTTGTATGAAGTGAAGAGAAGTGTTTTGGGGAAATGAACATAAAAATTTCAAAAAACTCACCACAGCTTCATTTTGGAGTGACTAAGAAGGATCCAGGCTTAGTTTTTCATTTTGATATTTTACACTTGTTTAAATCTTGGTCAAACTTAAGTTTGACCAGAATTCAAATGAGCAAAAAAATTTAAAAAAAATCAAGGGGGACCCTACTACTGTTGCCCACACTTGTCGAGCCACCACGTCGCCGTGCACCAACTGAACTGTTCTGGCTAGAGATGCCATTACGACGACTTGGTTCTTCCCGAGATGTTGCACCCGTCATCCTAGGTCCAAATGCCTGCTCAAGCACATCAACTTGCAGCCTCACATTAAAATTATCTTTCTCTTTATGCCTAACAAACATGGTAGCTAGCTCTTCATCATTAGTAACTATCACCAAATTCTTTTCCCCATCATAGTATTTGTATACCACTTCATCAAGCAAACCCCAAGGATATTGGCTACAAATTACCTCCCCGAATTGTCTGAAACTCCAATTACTAGCCATTGGCAACCAATAATCAAAACCTCCTTGGTATTTCTTCTTATCCTTTGCATCGAACATGTACCGGTCCCTTCTAATGTGCACCATGAAAGCAAACCGCAACTCCATCCTAACTGGCGAAAAACAGAGACGCAATCAACACACTAATTGGGCAAACCTACTCGAATCGAGTGTTCAAATGCACAACTAAGCTCAATCTAAACAAGAGGCGAGAATTACCCCTCGGGAACCCAGTCGTGGACGCGGCGGATCTCCGGCCCGATGCCTGCCTCGCCAAATACTCCGGGGCCGCCGCTGCTCGCCATTTCGCCCTAGGGTTCTTCCTCCTAGTTCAAATAGCTCCGGCAGCCCCCCACCTTTGAGCGCTCCGGCCGGGCGCACGGAAGGAGGCCGCGCCGCGGGTCGAGCAGGTGGCGGGCGCCCCAACCGTGGCGTCGCAGGAAGGTGGCGGGCGTCGCAGGTAGCCGTGGAGCGTAGGCGCAGGACGGTAGCGGTGGAGCAGGCCGTGCAGCTGGTGGCGGGGTAGGTGCTGGCCGCGGCACAGGTGGCGGCGGCGGCGCAGGACAGCCGGCCGGCGGATGGGCAGAGTGAGCTAGAATGATTTGGGGATTTAGTTGCACGGGCCTACATGTCAGCTCCGGACCCACGTCCACGCGGTCCCACGTGTAAACTCCGGACCCACAACCACTAACGCCGGCGGACGGAATGGACTCAAATATGGCCGTTTGGCCTCGTCATAGTTGCTGTGCATGGACTAGGGGCAAAACTGAGCATAATTCGCATCTGAGGACAAAACTGAGCACATGGACACCACTGAGGGCAAAAGGATAATTAACCCCTATATTTATTACCTCTTCCGTGTCTCTAAACTTTGTGTTCCAACCACACGCACTTCAACTTTTTTGTTGACCCGGCATTAGGTGCTCATCACTACTTGCAAAACTAAGCCATTCATGCAACTCTTTCATGAAGCCGACATGCAAAAGTTGTCGGTACGGAACGCGGTCGTCGAGACTGCCCAGACTGGCATCATGAGGTCGAGAAGCATCCACGACCTGTCCTGGTGCCCACTGCTAAGAAAACGTCCTGCTTGATGACTAGGTTGCTGCCATCCAACTCAAATTCCATCATGCACCTACACCCATACATCCAAAAGTCTGTTCAACCTTCTACTGCCGCAACTGCAGTCCAACTGATAAATTATATGCACTTGTTTAGAAACGCCAGATTCTACTTTTGGTACGTATACGTATTCTACTGTATGCACCAAACGCTGTATACGTATGCTACTGGTGATAGTTGGACGCAGGCGCCCTTGAAGATTTGCATACACCTCTTCGATACCTACAGATTCTAGACCCATTTCTTAAGTTTTCTTCTTATATAGCTCGTCTAAATGCGGGTGACCTCTTCTTTTGCTTTTGATATGGGTCTTCGGTGAGTGACTCATTTCAATTGTATTTGCAAGGAGGACTAGGAGGTGGATACATCTCTCTATGACTAACTAATCCAGGTAGGGAAGTGAAGGAGGATATATATACTGATAGCTTCATGCTTGATGAATCTATCGATATATATATCCTCCTTGAAGTGAATGAGGATATATATCACATGTTCACCAATCACTCCTCTCTGCTTGATGAATCCATCCTCCCTATCCAGCTTCGAATCGCAACTACAGTGGTGCCCAGAGTGATAATTAGAGACAGAACTGTTGTTGAAGCTCATAGGGAGCGGCTGCAATTCAGGTGGATCTGAGACTATATCACCAGCATACAAATACAACCTTCCTTCGCTGCCATCGTCACGGGCGAGCTCAAGGTGAGTCACGGGCGAGCATTGTCTTCCGCTGAGGCCCCATGCTCCATTCGTCCTTACTTGCTGCTGGATTGTGAGGGCATTGGGGGCAATTGAGCTCTCCGGGAACACACGCCCATCTGTTGCTTTGAACAGGGTTAGCGGATTTCCCCTTTTCCATTGCTCATTTGTTGCTCCCAACAGTGTTAGAGGATTTCCCCTCTTCCACTGCCCATTTGAACAACAAAGCCAGCTGTAGCCGCGGCGAGGGCATCAGAGCTTGCTCCTCCATCGTTGCCTTTGAGAATATGATCTCCGCCAGCAATTCCGTCTCGAAATCTATGTTGGAATAAATCCGAGGTGCTCCGTCGATCTACCGAGAATCAAGCAATCACACCAGCACGACACCGAGATTTGTTAACAAGGTTCACCGATATGGCTACATCTCCGGAGCCTGACTACGGGCGCTCCTCCCGTGACACTGCCACAATACTGCACCCTGGCTGCCCGGGCGCCGGCACATGCCGCCGGCTCCCCCGCATGCCTGTGCTATTATGTTGGCATATGTTACATCGTGTGTCTACCCTCGATATATATGAGAGGCCTAGGACACAAGTGTCTTACTTGGACACGACTCCATATCCTGTCTACACACCGTACGACTCCAAGTCCAACTATAACCTAACTTATACAATAATATTCGACACAACTCTAACAAACTCCACATTGGCGAATATTCTCCACCACCTTGAATTCGTCCGTGCGTCGAACCTCCATGTACATTGGACTTGAGCTATGCCATGAGCACCGCTGCTACTCCCAGACTCCATGTGACTCCACCTGCAACTGTAGTCCCTTCTCGTCTTCTTCACAGTCAACACTTCAGCAAAATTAAGTTCCTCGTTACTCTACTTTCTACTCCCCACTTCCGGAGAATCCGTTCAACGCCATCACACACCGACCACTGTCAGGGTGAAAGTGAACAACTCACGTATTTGACGCTACATATAAGAGTTAACTGAACTCAACATCACCGCTCTTTCTTGACCGTCTGTCTGAAACTTAAGGAATTTCACCGTCGCCTTGTGTCACCCTGAGTCAAATTCGCAGTTGTCTCACCCTTTTTCCGGATAGTCTCTGGTATGTCCCACAGCTATAGCACTTTGCCTCCTTCTGTCTTGTCATCCGCACTTTGCCATGTGCACTGAACATCACAGAATATATAGCCATGTACTCTCTCAGCTTTTGACAATTTCAGAGTCTCCGCCACTTTCTCAGATTCACCATGGTCAACTCCCGTCTATCAACCGGCACCGATAGACCCAGTCACCAACTTGAATCCGGTACTCGTCAACATTGCTTCAGCACCCCGTGCACAATTTGTCTGACCACATGTCTGACCATCAGTGCCTTGGCCTGTCGCTGTGTCCCGTGCTTACCACACGCCTTGTCGCTATCACCGCATCGAGCCTCTGCTGTCTTGGTCAAGTCTCCCGGGTAGCTACCCCCACTACCTCAACCCCCACTGCAGAGAACCACCGATCATCACCAACCGATGCCGAGTATCACGCCACCATCAGACCACTGGGCCCCAGTCCGATCCACATGTCTCTCGCTATCCCGCTGAAATAGGCTTCGATTCTCCGATATCTTACACCATAGCCCCTCCATCAGCACAGAGTGAAATCTTCCATCAGACTTCAGCTCCACCTTCAACATGACTCCATGTAGCTGCGCTATGCTACCCCGCGCCTTGTTGACTTCAAGCTCCCTTGTGCGCACCGTCTTGAATCAACCCCGTGCCATAGTCTTATTGAAGCCACACAAGCCCTCGGGGCCTGCACCACGTGTTTCCACGCCCCAGAAGTCGGTCACCATCAGCATCACGCTCCTATGTCGTCGTCGCTGATCCCACCACCGTCTTCTATACCAATCGACTTCCATCGATCCGTCAGACTGCCTAGTCCGACCCAGCCGAACTCGTTCGACTGTATGACACGCTCGAGGCTCCCAAATCGTCTTCTGTGAATCTCCGTCCATCACCTGATAATTCCATCTTAGCTGACATGACTTCCTGCAAGTCCTTCAAGCATCCCCGTTGTGCCATCTTTCACTTTTGTCTGCCATAACCCAAGATTTTCAGTTCCGTGAACTTCTCCACCTCAAACCTGATACCCGTTGGCGCCACGGTTTTTTATACGGATGACGGTATGAAAAAATATCCGAGCTTCCAACACGTGCTCAAGTACACAAGATGCACCAGTAGCAAATTCCTACCAAAAATCCTTCTTGTACTCACGTGTAGCTCCCAGGCACAACTTCCAATGCTAGTAATTGCTTTGCCAAAACCTCCAACGCTTCTCACGCGACAATCTCCAATCGCTGCCCGACGTTCCGCACACTCGACGTGCTCATCTGCGGCTGGTCTTTGTCGCTCTCCTCTAGATCAATTCCATCGCCTCGTCAAACCTTGCTCATGATACCACTTGTTAGAATAAATCCGAGGTGCTCCGTCGATTTACCGAGAATCAAGCAATCACACCAGCACGACACCGAGATTTGTTAACAAGGTGACCGATATGGCTACATCCCCGGGGCCTGACTACGGGCGCTCATCCTCATGACACCGTCACAATACCGCACCCTGGCCGCCCGAGCGCCGGCACATGCCGCCGGCTCCCCCGCGTGCCTATGCTATTATGTTGGCATAGGTTACATCGTGTGTCTACCCTCGATATATATGAGAGGCCTAGGATACAAGTGTCCTACTTGGACACGACTCCATATCCTGTCTACACACCGTACGACTCCAAGTCCAACTATAACCTAACTTGTACAATAATATTCGACACAACTCTAACAAACTCCACATTGGCGAATATTCTCCACCATCTTGAATTCGTCCATGCGTCGAACCTCCATCTACATTGGACTTGAGCTATGCCATGAGCACCGCTGCTACTCCCAGACTCCATGTGACTCCACCTGCAACTGTAGTCCCTTCTTGTCTTCTTCACAGTCAACACTTCAGCAAAATTAAGTTCCTCGTTACTCTACTTTCTACTCCCAACTTCCGGAGAATCCGTTCAACGCCATCACACACCGACCACTGTCTGCGTGAAAGGGAACAACACACGTATTTGACGCTACATATAAGAGTTAACTGAACTCAACATCACCGCTCTTTCTTGACCGTCTGTCTGAAACTTAAGGAATTTCACTGTCGCCTTGTGTCACCGTGAGTCAAATTCGCAGTTGTCTCACCCTTTTCCCAGATAGTCTCTGGTTTGTCCCACAGCTATAGCACTCTGCCTCCTTCTGTCTTGTCATCCGCACTTTGCCATGTGCACTGAACATCACAGAATATACAGCCATATACCCTCTCACCCTTTGACAATTTCAGAGTGTCCGCCACTTTCTCAGATTCACCATGGTCAACTCCCGTCCATCAACCGGCACCGATAGACCCAGTCACCAACTTGAATCCGGTACTCGTCAACACTACTTCAGCACCCCCTGTACAATTTGTCTGACCACATGTCTGACCATCAGTGCCTTGGCCTGTCGCTGTGTCCCGTGCTTACCGCACGCCTTGTCGCTATCACCGCATCGAGCCTCTGCTGTCTTGGTCGAGTCTCCCGGGTAGATAGCCCCCACTACCTCAACCCCCACTGCAGAGAACCACCGATCATCACCGACCGATGCCGAGTATCACGCCACCATCAGACCACTGGGCCCCAGTCCGATCCACGTATCTCTCGCTATCCCGCTAAAATAGGCTTCGATTCTCCGATATCTTACACCATAGCCCCTCCATCAGCACAGAGTGAAATCTTCCATCAGACTCCAGCTCCACCTTCAAGATGACTCCATGTAGCTGCGCTATGCTACCCCGCGCCTTGTTGACTTCAAGCTCCCTTGTGCGCACTGTCTTGAATCGACCCCGTGCCATAGTCTTATTGAAGCCGCACAAGCCCTCGGGGCTTGCGCCACGTGTTTCCACGCCCCAGAAGTCGGTCACCATCAGCATCACGCTCCTATGTCGTCGTCGCCGATCCCACCACCGTCTTGTGTACCAACCGACTTCCGTCGATCCGTCAGACTGCCTAGTCCGACCCAGCCGAACTCGTTCGAATGTATGACATGCTCGAGGCTCCCAAATCATCTTCTGCGAATCTCCGTCCATCACCTGATAATTCCATCTTAGCTGACATGACTTCCTGCAAGTCCTTCAAGCATCCCCGTTGTGCCAACAAATCTTTCACTTTTGTCTGCCATAACCCAAGGTTTTCAGTTCTGTGAACTTCTCCACCTCAAACTGTTGGGGAACGTAGCAGAAATTCAAAATTTTCTACGCATCACCAAGATCAATCTGTGGAGTTTACTAGCAACGAGAGGGAAGGAGTGCATCTACATACCCTTGTAGATCGCGAGCGGAAGCGTTCAAGAGAACGGGGTTGATGGAGTTGTACTCGTCGTGATCCAAATCACCGATGATCCTAGCGCCGAACGGACGGCACCTCCGCGTTCAACACACGTACGGAGCAGCGACGTCTCCTCCTACAAGATCCAGCAAGGGGGGAGGAGAGGTTGATGGAGATCCAGCAGCACGACGGCGTGGTGGTGGAAGTAGCGGGATTCCAACAGGGCTTCGCCAAGCGCTGCGGGAGGAGGGAGAGGGAGGCTCCGGGGCTTAGGTTTGCTGCCCTCCCTTCCCCCCACTATATATAGGGCCAAGGGAGGGGGGGCGCAGCCTTGGCCCTTCCTCCAAGGAAGGGTGCGGCCAGGGAGGAGTCCATCCTCCCCAAGGCACCTCGAAGGTGCCTCCCCCTTTAGGACTCTCCCTTTCCCTTATCTCTTGGCGCATGTGTTGGGAATCGTAGCATAATTTTAAAATTTTCCTACGCTCACCAAGATGCATCTATGGAGTCTACTAGCAACGAGGGAAGGGAGTGCATCTACATACCGTTGTAGATCGCGAGCGGAAGCGTTCCAATGAACGTGGATGACGGAGTCGTACTCGCCGTGATCCAAATCACCGATGACCGAGTGCCGAACGTACGGCACCTCCGCGTTCAACACACGTACGGTGCAGCGACGTCTCCTCCTTTCTTGATCCAGCAAGGGGGGAGGAGAGGTTGATGGAGATCCAACAGCACGACGGCGTGGTGGTGGATGTAGCGGCTCTCCGGCAGGGCTTCGCCGAGCTTCTGCGCGAGAGAGAGAGGTGTTGCAGGGGAGGAGGGAGGCGCCAAAGGCTTAGATGTTGCTGCTTTCCCTTCCCCCCACTATATATAGGGCCAAGGGAGAGGGGGGGGGCGCAGCCTTGCCCCTTCCTTCAAGGAAGGGTGCGGCCAGGGGGGAGTCCTTCCCCCCCAAGGCACCTCGGAGGTGCCTTCCCCCTTTAGGACTCTCCCTTCTTTCTTATCTCTTGCGCATGGGCCTCTTGGGGCTGGTGCCCTTGTCCCATATAGGCCAAGGCGCACCCCTTACAGCCCATGTGGCCCCCCGGGGCTGGTGGACCCCCGGACCCCTTTCGGCACTCCCGGTACAATACCGATAAAGCGCGAAACTTTTCCGGCGACCAAAATAAGACTTCCCATATATAAATCTTTACCTCCGAACCATTCCGGAACCTCTCGTGACGTCCGGGATCTCATCCGGGACTCCGAACAACTTTCGGGTTTCCGCATACATATATCTCTACAACCCTAGCGTCACCGGACCTTAAGTGTGTAGACCCTACGGGTTCGGGAGACATGCAGACATGACCGAGACGCCTCTCCGGTCAATAACCAACAGCGGGATCTGGATACCCATGTTGGCTCCCACATGTTCCACGATGATATCATCGGGTGAACCACGGTGTCGAGGATTCAATCAATCCGTATGCAATTCCCTTTGTCAATCGGTATGTTACTTGCCCGAGATTCGATCGTCGGTATCCCAATACCTAGTTCAATCTCGTTACCGGCAAGTCTCTTTACTCATACCGCAATGCATGATCCCGTGACTAACGCCTTAGTCACATTGAGCTCATTATGATGATGCATTACCGAGTGGGCCCAGAGATACCTCTCCGTTTACACGGAGTGACAAATCCCAGTCTCGATCCGTGCCAACCCAACAGACACTTTCGGAGATACCCGTAATGCACCTTTATAGTCACCCAGTTACGTTGTGACGTTTGGCACACCCAAAGCACTCATACGGTATCCGGGAGTTGCACGATCTCATGGTCTAAGGAAAAGATACTTGACATTGGAAAAGCTCTAGCAAACGAAACTACACGATCTTTTATGCTATGCTTAAGTTGGGTCTTGTCCATCACATCATTCTCCTAATGATGTGATCCCGTTATCAATGACATCCAATGTCCATAGTCAGGAAACCATGACTATCTGTTGATCAACGAGCTAGTCAACTAGAGGCTTACTAGGGACAGGTTGTGGTCTATGTATTCACACATGTATTATGATTTCCGGACAATACAATTATAGCACAAATATAATAATAACCATTTATTATTGCCTCTAGGGCATATTTCCAACAGTCTCCCACTTGCACTAGAGTCAATAATCTAGTTACATTGTGATGAATCGAACACCCATTGCGTCCTGGTGTTGATCATGTTTTGCCCTAGGGAGAGGTTTAGTCAACGGATCTGCTACATTCAGGTCCGTGTGCACTTTACAAATATCTATGTCTCCATTTTGAACACTTTCACGAATGGAGTTGAAGCAACGCTTGATATGCCTGGTCTTCCTGTGAAACCTGGGCTCCTTCGCAAGGGCAATAGCTCCAGTGTTGTCACATAAGAGAGTCATTGGGCCCGACGCATTGGGAATCACCCCTAGGTCGGTAATGAACTCCTTCATCCAGACTGCTTCCTGTGCTGCCTCCGAGGCTGCCATGTATTCCGCTTCACATGTAGATCCCGCCACGACGCTTTGCTTGCAACTGCACCAGCTTACTGCTCCTCTATTCAAAATATACACGTATCCGGTCTGTGACTTCGAGTCATCCGGATCTGTGTCGAAGCTAGCGTCGACGTAACCCTTTACGACGAGCTCTTCGTCACCTCCATAAACGAGAAACATATCCTTAGTCCTCTTCAGGTACTTCAGGATATTCTTGACCGCTGTCCAGTGTTCCTTGCCGGGATTACTTTGGTACCTTCCTACCAAACTTACAGCAAGGTTTACATCAGGTCTGGTACACAGCATGGCATACATAATAGACCCTATGGCCGAGGCATAGGGGATGACACTCATCTCTTCTATATCTTCTGCCGTGGTCGGGCATTGAGCCGTGCTCAATTGCACACCTTGCAATACAGGCAAGAACCCCTTCTTGGACTGATCCATACTGAACTTCTTCAATATCTTGTCAAGGTATGTACTCTGTGAAAGACCAATGAGGCGTCTTGATCTATCTCTATAGATCTTGATGCCTAATATGTAAGAAGCTTCTCCAAGGTCCTTCATTGAAAAACACTTATTCAAATAGGCCTTTATACTTTCCAAGAATTCTATATCATTTCCCATCAATAGTATGTCATCCACATATAATATGAGAAATGCTACAGAGCTCCCACTCACTTTCTTGTAAACACAGGCTTCTCCATAAGTCTGTGTAAACCCAAACGCTTTGATCATCTCATCAAAGCGAATGTTCCAACTCCGAGATGCTTGCACCAGCCCATAGATTGAGCGTTGGAGCTTGCATACTTTGTTAGCATTCTTAGGATCGACAAAACCTTCCGGCTGCATCATATACAACTCTTCCTCAAGGAAGCCGTTAAGGAATGCCGTTTTGACATCCATCTGCCATATCTCATAATCATAGTATGCGGCAATTGCTAACATGATTCGGACGGACTTCAGCTTCGCTACGGGTGAGAAAGTCTCATCGTAGTCAACCCCTTGAACTTGTCGATAACCCTTAGCGACAAGTCGAGCTTTGTAGATGGTCACATTACCATCTGCGTCCGTCTTCTTCTTAAAGATCCATTTGTTTTCTATGGCTCGCCGCTCATCGGGCAAGTCAGTCAAAGTCCATACTTTGTTTTCATACATGGATTCTATCTCGGATTTCATGGCTTCTAGCCATTTGTCGGAATCCGGGCCCGCCATCGCTTCTTCATAGTTCGAAGGTTCACCGTTGTCTAACAACATGATTTCAAGGACAGGGTTGCCGTACCACTCTGGTGCGGAACGTGTCCTTGTGGACCTACGAAGTTCAGTGGCAACTTGATCCGAAGCTTCATGATCATCATCATTAACTTCCTCCCCCGTCGGTGTAGGCACCACAGGAACATTTTCCCGCGCTGCGCTATTTTCCGACTCGGAAGGGGTGACTATCACCTCATCAAGTTCCACTTTCCTCCCACTCAATTCTTTCGAGAGAAACTCCTTCTCTAGAAAGGACTCGTTCTTGGCAACGAAGATCTTGCCTTCGGATCTGAGGTAGAAGGTGTACCCAATAGTTTCCTTAGGGTATCCTATGAAGACGCATTTTTCCGATTTGGGTTCGAGCTTTTCAGGTTGAAGTTTCTTGACATAAGCATCGCATCCCCAAACTTTTAGAAACGACAGCTTAGGTTTCTTCCCAAACCATAATTCATACGGTGTTGTCTCAACGGATTTAGACGGTGCCCTATTTAAAGTGAATGCGGCAGTCTCTAAAGCATAACCCCAAAATGAGAGCGGTAAATCGGTAAGAGACATCATAGATCGCACCATATCCAATAGAGTGCGATTACGACGTTCGGACACACCATTTCTCTGAGGTGTTCCAGGCGGCGTGAGTTGTGAAACTATTCCACATTTCCTTAAGTGTGTACCAAATTCGTGACTTAAATATTCTCCACCACGATCTGATCGTAAGAGTTTTATTTTCCTGTCACGTTGATTCTCGACTTCACTCTGAAATTCCTTGAACTTTTCAAAGGTTTCAGACTTGTGTTTCATTAGGTAGACATACCCATATCTACTTAAATCATCAGTGAGAGTGAGAACATAACGATATCCTCCGCGAGCCTCAACACTCATTGGACCGCACACATCGGTATGTATGATTTCCAATAAGTTGGTTGCTCGCTCCATTGTTCCGGAGAACGGAGTCTTGGTCATCTTACCCATGAGGCATGGTTCGCACGTGTCAAATGATTCGTAATCAAGAGACTCCAAAAGTCCATCTGCATGGAGCTTCTTCATGCGCTTGACACCAATGTGACCAAGGCGGCAGTGCCACAAGTATGTGGGACTATCGTTATCAACTTTACATCTTTTGGTATTCACACTATGAACATGTGTAACATCACGTTCGAGATTCATCAAAAATAAACCATTGACCAGCGGGGCATGACCATAAAACATATCTCTCAAATAAATAGAACAACCATTATTCTCAGATATAAATGAGTAGCCATCTCGAATTAAACGAGATCCAGATACAATGTTCATGCTCAAAGCTGGCACTAAATAACAATTATTGAGGTTTAAAACTAATCCCGTGGGTAGATGCAGAGGTAGCGTGCCAACGGCGATCACATCGACCTTGGAACCATTCCCGACGTGCATCGTCACCTCGTCCTTTGCCAGTCTCCGTTTATTCCGTAGTTCCTGCTTTGAGTTACAAATATGAGCAACCGCACCGGTATCAAATACCCAGGAGCTACTACGAGTACTGGTAAGGTACACATCAATTACTTGTATATCACATATACCTTGGGTGTTGCCGGCCTTCTTCTTGTCCGCTAAATATTTGGGGCAGTTCCGCTTCCAGTGACCACTTCCCTTGCAATAAAAGCACTCAGTCTCGGGCTTGGGTCCATTCTTTGACTTCTTCCCGGTAACTGGCTTACCGGGCGCGGCAACTCCCTTGCCGTCCTTCTTGAAGTTCTTCTTACCCTTGCCCTTCTTGAACTTAGTGGTTTTATTCACCATCAACACTTGATGTTCTTTTCTGATCTCTACCTCAGCTGATTTCAGCATTGAATACACCTCGGGAATGGTCTTTTCCATCCCCTGCATATTGTAGTTCATCACAAAGCTCTTGTAGCTTGGTGGAAGCGACTGGAGGATTTTGTCAATGACCGCGTCATCCGGGAGATTAACTCCCAGCTGAGACAAGCGGTTGTGCAACCCAGACATTCTGAGTATGTGCTCACTAACAGAACTGTTCTCCTCCATTTTACAGCTGAAGAACTTGTCGGAGACATCATATCTCTCGACCCGGGCATGAGCTTGAAAAACCAGTTTCAGCTCCTCGAACATCTCATATGCTCCATGTTTCTCAAAACGCTTTTGGAGACCCGGTTCTAAGCTGTAAAGCATGCCGCACTGAACGAGGGAGTAATCATCAGCATGCTGCTGCCAAGCGTTCATAACGTCTTGGTTCTCAGGGATTGGTGCTTCACCTAGCGGTGCTTCTAAGACATAATCTTTCTTGGTTGCTATGAGGATGATCCTCAGGTTCCGGACCCAGTCCGTATAGTTGCTGCCATCATCTTTCAGCTTGGTTTTCTCTAGGAACGCGTTGAAATTGAGGACAACGTGGGCCATTTGATCTACAATACATAGTGTAAAGATTTAGACTAAGTTCATGATAATTAAGTTCATATAATCAAATTATTTAATGAACTCCCACTCAGATAGACATCCCTCTAGTTATCTAAGTGAAACATGATCCGAACTCAACTAGGCCGTGTCCGATCATCACGTGAGACGGACTAGTCAAGATCGGTGAACATCTCCATGTTGATCGTATCTTCTATACGACTCATGCTCGACCTTTCGGTCCTCCGTGTTCCGAGGCCATGTCTGTACATGCTAGGCTCGTCAAGTCAACCTAAGTGTATTGCGTGTGTTCCGAGGCCATGTCTGTACATGCTAGGCTCGTCAACACCCATTGTATGCGAACGTAAGAATCTATCACACCCGATCATCATGTGGTGCTTCGAAACGACGAACCTTCGCAACGGTGCACAGTTAGGGTGAACACTTTCTTGAAATTATTATAAGGGATCATCCTACTTGCTACCGTCGTTCTAAGCAAATAAGATGCAAAAAACATGATAAACATCACATGCAATCAAATAGTGACATGATATGGCCAATATCATCATGCTCCTTTGATCTCCATCTTCGGGGCACCATGATCATCTTCGTCACCGGCATGACACCATGATCTCCATCATCATGATCTCCATCATTGTGTCTTCATGAAGTTGTCACGCCAACGATTACTTATACTTCTATGGCTAACCGTTTAGCAACAAAGTAAAGTAAATTACATGGCGTTATTCAATGACACGCAGGTCATGCAAAATAATAAAGACAACTCCTATGGCTCCTGCCGGTTGTCATACTCATCGACATGCAAGTCGTGATTCCTATTACAAGAATATGATCAATCTCATACATCACATATATCATTCATCACATCTTCTGGCCATATCATATCACATATATCACTTGCTGCAAAAACAAGTTAGACGTCCTCTAATTGTTGTTGCAAGTTTTACGTGGTTTGTAGGTTTCTAGCAAGAACGTTTTCTTACCTACGTATGACCACAACGTGATTTGCCAATTTCTATTTACCCTTCATAAGGACCCTTTTCATCGAATCCGTTCCGACTAAAGTAGGAGAGACAGACACCCGCTAGCCACCTTATGCAACTAGTGCATGTCAATCGGTGGAACCTGTCTCACGTAAGCGTACGTGTAAGGTCGGTCCGGGCCGCTTCATCCTACAATGCCGCCGAAACAAGAAACGACTAGTAGCGGCAAGAAGAATTGGCAACATCAACGCCCACAACTTCTTTGTGTTCTACTCGTGCATAGTAACTACGCATAAACCTGGCTCTGATACCACTGTTGGGAATCGTAGCATAATTTTAAAATTTTCCTACGCTCACCAAGATGCATCTATGGAGTCTACTAGCAACGAGGGAAGGGAGTGCATCTACATACCGTTGTAGATCGTGAGCGGAAGCGTTCCAATGAACGTGGATGACGGAGTCGTACTCGCCGTGATCCAAATCACCGATGACCGAGTGCCGAACGTACGGCACCTCCGCGTTCAACACACGTACGGTGCAGCGACGTCTCCTCCTTTCTTGATCCATCAAGGGGGGAGGAGAGGTTGATGGAGATCCAACAGCACGACGGCGTGGTGGTGGATGTAGCGGCTCTCCGGCAGGGCTTCGCCGAGCTTCTGCGCGAGAGAGAGAGGTGTTGCAGGGGAGGAGGGAGGCGCCAAAGGCTTAGATGTTGCTGCCCTCCCTTCCCCCCACTATATATAGGGCCAAGGGAGAGGGGGGGGCGCAGCCTTGCCCCTTCCTTCAAGGAAGGGTGCGGCCAGGGGGGAGTCCTTCCCCCCCAAGGCACCTCGGAGGTGCCTTCCCCCTTTAGGACTCTCCCTTCTTTCTTATCTCTTGCGCATGGGCCTCTTGGGGCTGGTGCCCTTTGCCCATATAGGCCAAGGCGCACCCCTTACAGCCCATGTGGCCCCCCGGGGTTGGTGGACCCCCTTGGTGGACCCCCGGACCCCTTTCGGCACTCCCGGTACAATACCGATAAAGCGCGAAACTTTTCCGGCGACCAAAATAAGACTTCCCATATATAAATCTTTACCTCCGAACCATTCCGGAACCTCTCGTGACGTCCGGGATCTCATCCGGGACTCCGAACAACTTTCGGGTTTCCGCATACATATATCTCTACAACCCTAGCGTCACCGGACCTTAAGTGTGTAGACCCTACGGGTTCGGGAGACATGCAGACATGACCGAGACGCCTCTCCGGTCAATAACCAACAGCAGGATCTGGATACCCATGTTGGCTCCCACATGTTCCACGATGATATCATCGGGTGAACCACGGTGTCGAGGATTCAATCAATCCGTATGCAATTCCCTTTGTCAATCGGTATGTTACTTGCCCGAGATTCGATCGTCGGTATCCCAATACCTAGTTCAATCTCGTTACCGGCAAGTCTCTTTACTCATACCGCAATGCATGATCCCGTGACTAACGCCTTAGTCACATTGAGCTCATTATGATGATGCATTACCGAGTGGGCCCAGAGATACCTCTCCGTTTACACGGAGTGACAAATCCCAATCTCGATCCGTGCCAACCCAACAGACACTTTCGGAGATACCCGTAATGCACCTTTATAGTCACCCAGTTACGTTGTGACGTTTGGCACACCCAAAGCACTCATACGGTATCCGGGAGTTGCACGATCTCATGGTCTAAGGAAAAGATACTTGACATTGGAAAAGCTCTAGCAAACGAAACTACACGATCTTTTATGCTATGCTTAAGTTGGGTCTTGTCCATCACATCATTCTCCTAATGATGTGATCCCGTTATCAATGACATCCAATGTCCATAGTCAGGAAACCATGACTATCTGTTGATCAACGAGCTAGTCAACTAGAGGCTTACTAGGGACAGGTTGTGGTCTATGTATTCACACATGTATTATGATTTCCGGACAATACAATTATAGCACGAATAATAGACTATTATCATGAACACAGAAATATAATAATAACCATTTATTATTGCCTCTAGGGCATATTTCCAACAGCATGGGCCTCTTGGGGCTGGTACCTTTGGCCCATATAGGCCAAGGCGCACACCCCTATAGCCCATGTGGCCCCCCGGGGCTGGTGGACCCCCGGACCCCTTTCGGCACTCCCGGTACAATACCGATAATGCGCGAAACTTTTCCGGCGACCAAAATAAGACTTCCCATATATAAATCTTTACCTCCGGACCATTCCGGAACTCCTCCTAACGTCCGGGATCTCATCCGGGACTCCGAACAACTTTCTGGTTACCGCATACTAATATCTCTACAACCCTAGCGTCACCGAACCTTAAGTGTGTAGACCCTACGGGTTTGGGAGACACGCAGACATGACCGAGACGACTCTCCGGTCAATAACCAACAGCGGGATCTGGATACCCATGTTGGCTCCCACATGCTCCTCGATGATCTCATCGGATGAACCACGATGTCGAGGATTCAATCAATCCCGTATACAATTCCCTTTGTCAATCGGTATGTTACTTGCCCGAGATTCGATCGTCGGTATCCCGATACCTTGTTCAATCTCGTTACCGGCAAGTCTCTTTACTCGTTCCATAACACATCATCCCGTGATCAACTCCTTGGTCACATTGTGCACATTATGATGATGTCCTACCGAGTGGGCCCAGAGATACCTCTCCGTTTACACGGAGTGACAAATCCCAGTCTCGATTCGTGCCAACCCAACAGACACTTTCGGAGATACCTGTAGTGCACCTTTATAGCCACCTAGTTACGTTGTGACGTTTGGTACACCCAAAGCATTCCTACGATATCCGGGAGTTGCACAATCTCATGGTCTAAGGAAATGATACTTGACATTAGAAAAGCTCTTAGCAAACGAACTACACGATCTTGTGCTAGGCTTAGGATTGGGTCTTGTCCATCACATCATTCTCCTAATGATGTGATCCCGTTATCGACGACATCCAATGTCCATGGTCAGGAAACCGTAACCATCTATTGATCAACGAGCTAGTCAACTAGAGGCTTACTAGGGACATGGTGTTGTCTATGTATCCACACATGTATCTGAGTTTCCTATCAATACAATTCTAGCATGGATAATAAACGATTATCATGAACAAGGAAATATAATAATAACCAATTTATTATTGCCTCTAGGGCATATTTCCAACAGTCTTCCACTTGCACTAGAGTCAATAATCTAGTTCACATCACCATGTGATTAACACTCACAGGTCACATCACCATGTGACCAACATCCAAAGAGTTTACTAGAGTCAACAATCTAGTTCACATCACTATGTGATTAACATTCAATGAGTTCTGGTTTGATCATGTTATGCTTGTGAGTGAGGTTATTAGTCAACGGGTCTGAACCTTTCAGATCCGTGTGTGCTTTACGAATATCTATGTCATCTTGTGGATGCTACCACGCGCTACTTGGAGCCATTTCAAATAACTGCTCTACTATACGAATCCGGTTTACTACTCAGAGTCATCCGGATTAGTGTCAAAGTTCGCATCGACGTAACCCTTTACGACGAACCCCTTTTCACCTCCATAATCGAGAAAATCCTTAGTCCACTAGATACTAAGGATAAGTTCGACCGCTGTCATGTGATCCATTCCCGGATCACTATTGTACCCCTTGACCAACTCATGGCAAGGCACACTTCATGTGCGGTACACAGCATAGCATACTATAGAGCCTACGTCTAAAGCATAGGGGACGACCTTCGTCCTTTCTCTCTCTTCTATTGTGGTCAGGTCTTGAGTCTTACTCAACACTCACACCTTGTAACACAGCTAAGAACTCCTTCTTTGCCGATCTACTTTGAACTCTTTCAAAATCATGTCAAGGTGTGCGTTCTTTGAAAGTATCATCGGGTGTCTTGATCTATCTCTATAGATCTTGATGCCCAATATGTAAGCAGCTTTATCCAGGTCTTCCTTTGAAAAACACCTTTCAAACAACCCTTTATGCTTTCCAGAAATTTTACATCATTTCGGATCAACAATATGTCATTCACATATACTTATCAGAAACGTTGTAGCGCTCCCACTCACTTTATTGTAAATACAAGTTTCTAACAAACTTTGTATAAACCCAAAAACTTTGATCACTCCATCAAAGCATATATTTTGACTCTGAGATGCTTGCTCTAGTCCATGGAATGATCGCTGGAGCTAGCATACCTTTTAGCATCCTTAGGATCGACAAAACCTTTCTGATTGTATCGCATACAACCTTTCCTTACGAAAACTGGTAAGGAAACTTGTTTTGACATCCATCTGCCAGATTTCATAAATGCAGCTAATGCTAACATGATTCCGACGGACTTAAGCATCGCTACGGATGAGAAAATCTCATCGTAGTCAACTCCTTGATCTTGTGAAAATACTCTTTGCCACAAGTCGAGCTTCATAGACGGTAACATTACCGTCCACGTCCGTCTTCTTCTTAAAGATCCATTTATCTCAATGGCTTGCCGATCATGGGGCAAGTTCACCAAAGTCCATGCTTTGTTCTGATACATGGATCCTATCTCGGATTTCATGGCTTCTAACCATTTGAAGGAATATGGGCCCACCATCGCTTCTCCATAGCTCGTAGGTTCATTGTTGTCTAGCAACATGACTTCCAAGACAGGATCACGCATTACTCTGAAGTAGTACGCATCCTCGTCGTCCTACGAGGTTTGGTAGTGACTTGATTCGAAGTTTCATGATCACTATCATAAGCTTCCACTTAAATTGGTGTAGGTGCCACAGGAACAACTTCCTGTGCCCTGCTACACACTAGTTGAAGTGACGGTTCAATAACCTTATCAAGTCTCCACCATCCTTCCACTCAATTCTTTCGAGAGAAACTTTTCCTCGAGAAAGGACTCGTTTCTAGAAGCAATTACTTTTGCTTCCAGATCTGAAATAGGAGGTATACCCAACTGTTCTGGGTATTCTATGAAGATGCATTTATCCGCTTTGAGTTCGAGCTTATCAGCCTGAAACTTTTTCACATAAGCATCGCAGCCCCAAACTTTTAAGAAACGACAACTTAGGTTTCTCTAAACGGTGTCGTCTCAACGGAATTGCGTGGTGCCCCTTTTAAAGTGAATGCGGTTATCTCTAATGCCTAACCCATAAACGATAGTGGTAATTCGATAAGAGACATCATGGTATGCACCATATCCAATAGGGTGCAGTTATGATGTTCGGACGTTCCAGGCGGTATTAATTGTGAAACACTTTCCACAATGTCTTAATTGTGTGCCAAACTCGTAACTCAGATATCTCTATGATCATATCATAGACATTTTATCCTCTTGTCACGACGATCTTCAACTTCACTCTGAAATTACTTGAACCTTTCAATAATTCAGACTTGTGTTTCATCAAGTAAATATTCTCAGCATCTACTCAAATCATCTGTGAAGTAAGAACATATCGATATCCACTGCGTGCCTCAGCACTCATTGGACTGCACACATCAAATGTATTACTTCCAACAAGTTGCTCTCTTGTTCCATCTTACTGAAAACGAGGCCTTTCAGTCATCTTGCCCATGTGGTATGATTTGCATGTCTCAAGTGATTCAAAATCAAGTGAGTCCAAACGATCCATCTGCATGGAGTTTCTTCATGCATATATATATACCAATATACATGGTTCGCATGTCTCAATCTTTTCAAAAATGAGTGAGTCCAAAGATCCATCTACATGAAGCTTCTTCATGCGTTCTATACCAATATGACTCAAATGGCAGTGCCACAAGTATGTGGTATTACTATTTTATATCTTTTGGCACGAACATGTGTATCACTGCGATCGAGATTCATTCTAGGTGCAAGACCATTGAAGGTATTATTCAAATAAACAGAGTAACCATTATTCTCCTTAAATGAATAACCGTATTGCGATAAACATAATCCAATCATGTTTATGCTCAACCAAATAACAATTATTTAGGTTTAACACCAATCTTGATGGTAGAGGGAGCATGCGATGCTTGATCACATCAACCTTGGAAACACTTCCAACACATATCGTCATCTCACCTTAGCTAGTCCCCGTTTATTCCGCAGCTTTTATTTCGAGTTACTAACACTTAGCAACCGAACCGGTATCTTATACCCTGGTGCTGGTAGAACTACTAGTAAAGTACACATTCATATAATGTATATCCAATACATTTCTGTCGACCTTGCCTGCTTTCTCATCTACCAAGTATCTAGGGTAGTTCCGCTTCAGTGACCGTTCCCCTCATTACAGAAGCACTTAGTCTCGGGTTTGGGTTCAACCTTGGGATTCTTCACTAGAGCAGCAAATGATTTGTTGTTTCATGAAGTATCCCTTTTTCCCTTGCCCTTCTTGAAACTAGTGGTTTTACTAACCATCAACAATTGATGCTCCTATTGTTGGAAATATGCCCTAGAGGCAATAATAAATGGTTATTATTATATTTCTTTGTTCATGGTAATTGTCTATTGTTCATGCTATAATTGTGTTATCCGGAAATCGTAATACATGTATGAATACATAGACCACAACGTGTCCCTAGTAAGCCTCTAGTTGACTAGCTCATTGATCAATAGATAGTCATGGTTTCCTGACTATGGACATTGGATGTCGTTGATAACGGGATCACATCATTAGGTGAATGATGTGATGGACAAGACCCAATCCTAAGCATAGCATAAAGATCGTGTAGTTTCGTTTGCTAGAGCTTTTCCAATGTCAAGTATCTTTTCCTTAGACCATGAGATCGTGCAACTTCCGGATATCGTAGGAGTGCTTTGGGTGTGCCAAACGTCACAACGTAACTGGGTGACTATAAAGGTGCACTACGGGTATCTCCGAAAGTGTCTGTTGGGTTGGCATGGATCGAGACTGGGATTTGTCACTCCGTGTGACGGAGAGGTATCTCTGGGCCCACTCGGTAATGCATCATCATAATGAGCTCAATGTGACTAAGGCGTTAGTCACGGGATCATGCATTGCGGTATGAGTAAAGAGACTTGCCGGTGACGAGATTGAACAAGGTATTGGGATACCGATGATCGAATCTCGGGCAAGTAACTTACCGATTGACAAAGGGAATTGCATACGGGATTGACTGAATCCTCGACATCGTGGTTCATCCGATGAGATCATCGTGGAACATGTGGGAGCCAACATGGGTATCCAGATCCTGCTGTTGGTTATTGACCGGAGAGGCGTCTCGGTCATGTCTGCATGTCTCCCGAACCCGTAGGGTCTACACACTTAAGGTTCGGTGACGCTTGGGTTGTGGAGATATGTGTATGCGGAAACCCGAAAGTTGTTCGGAGTCCCGGATGAGATCCCGGACGTCACGAGGAGTTCCGGAATGGTCCGGAGGTGAAGAATTATATATAGGAAGTCCAGTTTTGGCCACCGGGAAAGTTTCGGGGGTTACCGGTATTGTACCGGGACCACCGGAAGGGTCCCGGGGGTCCACCGGGTGGGGCCACCTATCCCGGAGGGCCCCATGGGCTGAAGTGGGAAGGGAACCAGCCCCTAGTGGGCTGGGGTGCCCCCCATGGGCCTCCCCCCTGCGCCTAGGCTTGGA
>NC_057799.1:643421791-643437764 GCF_018294505.1 Triticum aestivum | reverse complement strand
CAGCCTTGGGCGCCTCCCTCCTCCCCTGCTACACCTCTCCCTCTCGCAGAAGCTCGGCGAAGCCCTGCCGAGACCCGCTACATCCACCACCACGCCGTCGTGCTGCTGGATCTCCATCAACCTCTCCTTCCCCCTTGCTGGATCAAGAAGGAGGAGACGTTGCTGCACCGTACGTGTGTTGAACGCGGAGGTGCCGTCCGTTCGGCACTCGGTCATCGGTGATTTGAATCACGGCGAGTACGACTCCGTCATCCACGTTCATTGGAACGCTTCCGCTCGCGATCTACAAGGGTATGTAGATGCACTCCTTTCCCCTCGTTGCTAGTATACTCCATAGATGCATCTTGGTGAACGTAGGAAAATTTTAAAATTATGCTACGATTCCCAACACCTATTTGATTTCTACTTTCGCGGTGTCAAACATCGCGAATAGCTCAAGGATCATCATATCTATCTCTGATATGTTATAGTTCATCACGAAGCTCTAATAGCTTGGTGGCAGTGACTATGGAGAACCATCACTATCTCATCTGGAAGATCACTCCCACTCGATTCAAGCGATTGTGGTACTCAGACAATCTGAGCACATGCTCAACGATTGAGCTTTTCTCCCTTAGTTTCCAGGCTTAAGAAACTTGTCAGGGGTCTCATACCTCTTGACGTGGGCACTAGTCTGAAATCCCAATTTCAGTCTTCGGAACATCTCATATGTTCTGCGACGTTTCAAAACGTCTTTGGTGCCACAATTCTAAACCGTTAGCATTACGCACTGAACTATCACGTAGTCATCAAAACGTGTATGTCAGATGTTTCGCAACATCTACAGACGACGCTGAGGTTCAGCACACCGAGCGGTGCATTAAGGACATAAGCCTTCTGTGCAGCAATGAGGACAATCCTCAGTTTACGGACCCAGCCCGCATAATTGCTACTATCAACTTTCAACTAAATTTTCTCTAGGAACATATCTTAAACAGTAGAACTAAAGCGCAAGCTATGACATAATTTGCAAAGACCTTTTGACTATGTTCATGATAATTAAGTTCATCTGATTAATGAACTCCCACTCAGATAGACATCCCTCTAGTCATCTAAGTGATACATGATCCGAGTCAAAATAGGCCGTGTCCGATCATCACGTGAGACGGACTAGTCATCATCGGTGAACATCTCCATGTTGATCGTATCTACTATACGACTCATGTTCGACCTTTCGGTCTCTTGTGTTCCGAGGCCATGTCTGTACATGCTAGGCTCGTCAAGTCAACCTAAGTGTTTCGCATGTGTTCCGAGGCCATGTCTGTACATGCTAGGCTCGTCAACACCCGTTGTATTCGAACGTTAGAATCTATCACACCCGATCATCACGTGGTGCTTCGAAACAACGAACCTTCGCAACGGTGCACAGTTAGGGGGAACACGTCTCTTGAAATTTTAGTGAGGGATCATCTTATTTATGCTACCGTCGTTCTAAGCAAATAAGATGTAAACATGATAAACATCATATGCAAATCATAAAGTGACGTGATATGGCCAATATCATCTTGCGCCTTTGATCTTCATCTTCAAGGCGCGGCATGATCACCTTCGTCACCGGCATGACACCATGATCTCCATCATCATGATCTCCATCATCGTGTCTTCATGAAGTTGTCTCACCAACTATTACTTCTACTACTATGGCTAACGGTTAGCAATAAAGTAAAGTAATTACATGGCGTTTTCATTGACACGCAGGTCATACAATAAATTAAGACAACTCCTATGGCTCCTGCCGGTTGTCATACTCATCGACATGCAAGTCGTGATTCCTATTACAAGAACATGATCAATCTCATACATCACATATATCATTCATCACATCCTTTTGGCCATATCACATCACATAGCATACCCTGCAAAAACAAGTTAGACGTCCTCTAATTGTTGTTGCATGTTTTACGTGGCTGTTATGGGATTCTAGCAAGAACGTTTCTTACCTACGCAAAAGCCACAACGTGATATGCCAATTTCTATTTACCCTTCATAAGGACACTTTTCATCGAATCCGATCCGACTAAAGTGGGAGAGACAGACACCCGCTAGCCACCTTATGCAACTAGTGCATGTCAGTCGGTGGAACCTGTCTCACGTAAGTGTACGTGTAAGGTCGGTCCGGGCCGCTTCATCCCACGATGCCGCCGAATCAAGATAAGACTAGTAACGGCAAGTAAATTGACAAAATCGACGCCCACAACTACTTTGTGTTCTACTCGTGCATAGAAACTACGCATAGACCTAGCTCATGATGCCACTGTTGGGGAACGTAGCAGAAATTCAAAATTTTCTACGCATCACCAAGATCAATCTATGGAGTTTACTAGCAACGAGAGGGAAGGAGTGCATCTACATACCCTTCTAGATCGCGAGCGGAAGCGTTCAAGAGAACGGGGTTGATGGAGTCGTACTCGTTGTGATCCAAATCACCGATGATCCTAGCGCCGAACGGACGGCACCTCCACGTTCAACACACGGACGGAGCAGCAACGTCTCCTCCTTCTTGATCCAGCAAGGGGGGAGGAGAGGTTGATGGAGATCCAGCAGCACGACGGCGTGGTGGTGGAAGTAACGAGATTCCAACAGGGTTTCGCCAAGCGCTGCGGGAGGAGGGAGATGTGTCACGGGAGGGAGAGGGAGGCGCCAGGGCTTAGGTTTGCTGCCCTCCCTTCCCCCCACTATATATAGGGCCAAGGAAGAGGGGGGGCGCAGCCTTGGCCCTTCCTCCAAGGAAGGGTGCGGCCAGGGAGGAGTCCATCCTCCCCAAGGCACCTCGGAGGTGCCTTCCCCTTTAGGACTCTCCCTTTCCCTTATCTCTTGGCGCATGGGCCTCTTGGGGCTGGTGCCCTTGGCCCATATAGGCCAAGGCGCACACCCCTACAGCCCATGTGACCCCCCGGGGCTGGTGGACCCCCTTGGTGGACCCCCGGACCCCTTTCGGCACTCCCGGTACAATACCGATAATGCGCGAAACTTTTCCGGCGACCAAAATAAGACTTCCATATATAAATCTTTACCTCCGGACCATTCCGGAACTCCTCGTGACGCCCGGGATCTCATCCGGGACTCCGAACAACTTTCGGGTTACCGCATACTAATATCTCTACAACCCTAGCGTCACCGAACCTTAAGTGTGTAGACCCTACGGGTTCGGGAGACACACAGACATGACCGAGACGACTCTCCGTCAATAACCAACAGCGGGATCTGGATACCCATGTTGGCTCCCACATGCTCCTCGATGATCTCATCGGATGAACCGCGATGTCGAGGATTCAATCAATCCCGTATACAATTCCCTTTGTCAATCGGTATGTTACTTGCCCGAGATTCGATCGTTGGTATCCCGATACCTTGTTCAATCTCGTTACCGGCAAGTCTCTTTACTCCTTCCGTAACACATTATATCGTGATCAACTCCTTGGTCACATTGTGCACATTATGATGATGTCCTACCGAGTGGGCCCAGAGATACCTCTCCGTTTACACGGAGTGACAAATCCCAGTCTCGATTCGTGCCAACCCAACAGACACTTTCGGAGATACCTGTAGTGCACCTTTATAGCCACCCAGTTACGTTGTGACGTTTGGTACACCCAAAGCATTTCTACGATATCCGGGAGTTGCACAATCTCATGGTCTAAGAAAATGATACTTGACATTAGAAAAGCTCTTAGCAAACGAACTACACGATCTTGTGCAAGGCTTAGGATTGGGTCTTGTCCATCACATCATTCTCCTAATGATGTGATCCCATTATCAACGATATCCAATGTCCATGGTCAGGAAACCGTAACCATCTATTGATCAACGAGCTAGTCAACCAGAGGCTTACTAGGGACATGGTGTTGTCTATGTATCCACACATGTATCTGAGTTTCCTATCAATATAATTCTAGCATGGATAATAAACGATTATCATGAACAAGGAAATATAATAATAACCAATTTATTATTGCCTCTAGGGCATATTTCCAACACAAACCTGGTACCCATTGGCGCCATGGTTCTTTATACGGATGACAGTATGAAAAAATATCCGAGCTTCCAACACATACTCAAGTACACAAGATGCACCAGTAGCAAATTCCTACCAAAAATCCTTCTTGTACTCACGTGTAGCTCCCATGCACAACTTCCAATGCTAGTAATTGCTTTGCCAAAACCTCCGACGCTTCTCACGCGACAATCTCCAATCGCTGCCCGACGTTCCGCACACTCAACGTGCTCATCTGCGGCTGGTCTTTGTCGCTCTCCTCTAGATCAATTCCATCGCCTCGTCGAACCTTGCTCATGATATCACTTGTTAGAATAAATCCGAGGTGCTCCGTCGATCTACCGAGAATCAAGCAATCACACCAGCACGACACCGAGATTTGTTAACGAGGTTCACCGATATGGCTACATCCCTGGGGCCTGACTACGGGCGCTCATCCCCATGACACCGTCACAATACCGCACCCTGGCCGCCCAGGCGCCGGCACATGCCGCCGGCTCCCCCGCGTGCCTGTGCTATTATGTTGGCATAGGTTACATCGTGTGTCTACCCTCGATATATATGAGAGGCCTAGGATACAAGTGTCCTACTTGGACACGACTCCATATCCTGTCTACACACCGTACAACTCCAAGTCCAACTATAACCTAACTTGTACAATAATATTCGACACAACTCTAACAATCTATGCGGCACTGACAGATCTGCACATCTCGAAGCATCTCCGCCTGCAAATATGTATGGACCTTCGCCTTCTGCTGTGCCATTTTCATCTCTCTCAGGCATGAATGCACCACCATCTCCAGCGAATCTCATCCAGATCGTCCGCCACAAGCACTCTGGATGGATCCAGAGCGGGATCTCCCCGATACGCCGGTCGTGGACAAGGTGGGGAAGCTCGAGCGGAAGGTGCGCCTCCGGGGGGCTTGAGCCGAGAGGGATCCATAGGTTGCTCGCAGGAGGCAGGCGGCGACGGCGCAGATTCCGGCAAATCTGGGTGGGTGGGGCAAGCGCGTCGTGAGAGGGTCCGAGAGCATTTTAAAACTAGAGCGGTCGGGCGTATTGTGTTCGCGTGTTGTCTTGCAAGAACCTTCATACCTATATATTCTAGACCCGTTTCTTCAGTTTTCTTCTAATAGCTCATCTAAGCGGGTGACCTCTTTTTTTGCTTTTGATATGGGCGAGTGAATCATTTCTTCTCTTTTTTTGAGCGGTGGGTGAGTGACTCATTTCAAATGTATTTGCAAGGACTAGGAGGTGGATACATATCTCTGTGACTAACTAATCGAGGTAGGGAAGTGAAGGAGGATATATATACTGATAGCTTCATGGGTATGCAGTGGTCTAACTGCTAATTAACTTCACATATATGGCATGGTCTGACTGTTGCCTGCATGTAATGTGTACATTTTTTTTTAGAAAAGGAGGATGACCCCCGGCCTTTGCATCTGGGCGATGCATACGGCCACTTTATTAATTATTCTCACAAAACCTTACAAAGTAATACCACAGTAAGACTAAAGCCGCCGTCTAAGCAACAAACTGTCGCTACACCTATCCTGTTGATGAAGGGGCGCAGATAGCCTGAGCCTAATACCAAACAGACATCGCAGCCAAACCTAACATCTAAGACCCGAGGACCCATCCAGGACGCCTGCCAGGCATGGGTCTCGCCGGTCCGGCGTGCTCTCACAGGCCGCCGCCGCCAACTGCCACCGCTCCATCTTCAGAACTGTACTGATGCATCAACCTTGCTCGGTCTAGCTATCGTCGACGCCACCACAGCGCCCAACGGCACCTCCTCCCTGGGCGCAAACAGCTGTGCACGTCGCGGTCGCCACTGATACACCTCAGCACCATGCTGCCAAGTACCATCAGCCGACACAGCTTGAAGTCTTTGGAAGATCTGTCGTGCGTAGCACCTGCCAACCAGGCATGACAAAGCGTAGCACCTGTCGGTCAGGCATGACTTGACATCTCCACCGAAGCTCCGTGCAAGACGAAGCCGCCCCACCTCCTGCCTCTGACTTCCAGCGTTGCTCCACAAACGATGCTCCCAAGAGAGAAACGACACCGCAGTGCCGCCATCGTCCGATCTGGAACACCAGATCGTAGGGTTTCCCCTATAGCAGCACGAGTGAGTCGACAGTAGTTATACTACGATGCCTCCATCAAGGTAACGGCGTAGAGCGCCGCCATCGCCTGCCAACGGCTCGGTTTTCACCGGCAACCATGTCTCCCCAACTCGCAGCCGGGACTAGATGATGGATCTCGAGATCCGATCACCAAGCCTCTGGCCGGCCATCTCTGACGAAGAAGATGACCATCACCATTGGCCAGCGAGACGACGCGAGATGAAGTAGGGTGCTGCCAGCGTGCGTCCTGGCTAGCACCACCGGCGCTCGGCCCGTCCCGGACCACGCCTCATGGCCGAGGGCAACGGCAGGCGCTGCCACGACGAAGACGCAGACCGGAAGCCCAGATCCGGCCCACCCGCGCGCTGCCACGGGGCCACCACCAAGCGCCGTTCAGGGGCAGCCCCGCCGCCGTGAGGGACGCCGCCTCACGGGCAGCAGGCGCCAGCCACCGGCGGAATATTGCCGCGCGCCACCGGCCGCCGCGAGATCGCCACCGGCCGCCGCGAGATCTGCGCGAGAACGACGAGGACGCCCCGCCGCCACCTTCCCTGGGGACCACGCGGGCTTCGCCGGTGTCCCCTCCGACGGCGGCGAAGCGGGGGAGGAGCGGGGAGGGGCGGATGGCGGCGCGGTTAGGGTTTCCCCCGTGCGCCAGAGGCGACACGCGGGGGACGCGATGTTGGTTCTCAGCGGATGTTCTCAAGCGAAGAGGAGATGAACAAAAATGGGCTGGAAAAAAGCTTATGGAGAGAAATACGAGGCGGTGTACATGCATGCATGAACCGCATGCATGGCCTCTCCATTCCATGAACGTGTGTAGGAGGGATGGGGAGTTGGTTGCTCAAGAATTCAAGATATAGCAATATCTTGACAGAGATTTCTTCAGCGGGATCTTTTGTTTCTTTGTTGAATTTAAATAAAATTTTCATGAGACGTTTCATTTATGTGGATTTTTCCACAGTTTGTAGACACTTCTATATATTGAAAATTATTCTGGTGCGCCATGAGTACTACATGCAGGAGTATGGAGTACATTTTCGAGAGGGTTGACAAAAGTGGCAAGTGTAGGCACTAGGGCTTCCCTACCGGGCTTCATCTCTTCGCACAAACGAACCATTCATAATAAAGATAAATTGGGATCCCAAAACTAATTGAAATCCTGAAGGGTCATGATCCTAATTTCCAAAATAATGACAATTGCCTGCGGGCGCATCACCACCTCCTCCACCGGGCATGGCCATCAATGTCCCGGTAGGTATCATAGTGCTACGATACTAATAAGATTCTGCTATTTGTGAACCTACAATTCGGATACTATTTGGACCGTCTAGTATCTCAATATCGATAACCTTGCCTCTGACTACATGCAAGAGCTTTGGGATTGCAAGCCAATGGTATTACGATCCCAATTAGCTTTGTAGCATATTACAACTATTTTTTAACAATTAGAAAAGGAATCTCCCTTGCTTTTTTCAGGTAAACATGGAGCCACATCATATCAGGTAGGGAGCAATGTTCATGGAGTAGGAGATCCAAAACCTCTCTTGCTCATTGGAGTCTTCACACCACGATCCTGGTAATGACGTATTCGAGAACAAGTACGCTACCCCCAACCCATGTATACTTTCTCACAAAAAAAAAACCCAAGTTTACTTGTTGAAGGTGTTAGGCCGACCATGCGTTGCGGATGATAATCTGTGGTTCGGCATTTGCTTGGACTCATCAGTGTTGACGTACGTGCGAACATGGTGTATCTGCACCCGAGCTCAATTGCTCCCTAATGAACAGTAAAATCAAAGAAATAATACAAATATAAAAAACTAAAATTTTTTGGTGGTAAACATTGACAAATATTTTGTATGCCTTCAAAATTTCAGCATGAAAAAACATTCGTCAACGTCGTGCAAAAAAAGAAAGTTGATGCTCCAAAAATTCTAGTTTCGAAAACACTTTTTAGTGCTGTTTTTTTTTGCCATGACTTCCACAAATGTCATTTTGTGCTGAAATTTGTTAATCATAGAAAACATTTGTCAAAGTTTTCCCAAGATAAATTCTGAAATTTTGAATTGTTTTACTTTTTTTGATTTACTGTTCATCAAGTTGCATTTGAGCTCGGGATCAGAATAAGATTTTCGCGTATGTGCGGCAATTCCTTCTTGAAGGCATTGTCTAAGAGTAGAATACCTTTTTTTCGACTAACAAGTAGTGTACTTTTTGTTGGGTCCCTGTTGTTCAATATATTTTTAACACTGTAAATCAAAGTCGCTTGCATACACGTGCATTCACTCACCCTATGGACTCACGCACGCACAATCTTCCCCTATTACCACCTCAGAGAGACTGAGACAACATAGCATCTTGAAATTTTACGAAGTTGCTACAGGCGCCTCACAGTCGATGGGAACGTCTCCTCCCACTAAATAAACTTTGCCGGAATCCTGAAATAAATCCAGGAATAATCCGAGCACCAATTTCAAGTTTAGGACTTGAACTCTATTGGGTTGGGATACCACTGTACTCCTAACTATCCAACCACAAGTTGGTTCGCGTTGTTCGATATGTTATGGTACATGTCAAAGAAAACGTCAATCACGAGGCAAGTTCAATAAGCTGGCCTTTAGGTTATTTTCATTTTTCTTGTGTACGCCGTTTGTTTGACATTAGTGCATGTCATTGCTATATAAGTAATAATAGTTATTTGGAAATAGGAAAAACCCTGTCAACAAAACTAGTAAAGGCCGTTTAGAAAATTGGAAAAATAGGAAAGTGGAATGTTCATATGAATGCGCAAAGCAGGAGAATTACAATACAAACTATGTTTTGGGGCATCGACTAGAAAGCACCACCCCAATACCCTGGATTTTGTTAGAATTTAATCTTTGGGATAGCTTTAGTGGATTCAGGTTTGGGCTACCGATTAGAGTTGCTCTTAGGTGTGTAAAATAAAAACATGACCACTAAACTAATTCTGAAAAACCACATATAGATTACTTCTTGTGCATGCATATCGTTTAGAGAATTAGTATATATCTAATTAAGGGAAATGGCTACACGAAAAGTATGGTCAGTTGACATACGAGGACAATCACGTGCAAATAATAGAGAGCCACATATATATAGGGGCGGCATCACCGGCTTCCGCGCATAAAATATACCACCGTGCATGCATGCACTCCATTGATACAACAACTCACAAACCTCACAACAGCACGGAGAAAAATTGCGAGATTTGAGACCGAGATGGCCTCCTTTTCCTCCGCCTCTGTGCTGGCTTTGATGATCATGTGCTCGTCGCCGGTGCCCGGTGCACATTAGTAGAAAACTGGGCTTTGATCATAGGACAATATTCACATTAGTCCCGGTTCAGTCACGAACCGGGACTAATGCGAGCATTGGTCCCGGTTCGTCCGGCCCCTTTGGTCCCGGTTGGTGGGACCAAACCGGGACCAATGGGCCACGCTCCTGGCCCACCACCCTTTAGTCCCGGTTCATACCACAAACCGGGACTAAAGGGCTAGTCCTAGTTGCGGCCAGTGTTTAGTCCCACCACGCCAACCAAAGGGCGCTCACACCAGTTTATATGCCCGTCCCTCTCTGCCTTGTTGAGCTCCTCTCAAAGTGAAAATAGATGCCCTTATACAGGGAATTTGACCTAAATTCACAGTAAATTTCTTTGAATTTCATAGAAATTTATTATGAATTTAGGTTGAATTTTCTCTATAGGCGCATCTATGTTCATTTTTTTATAGTAAATAAAATAAATAAACCTTAATAAAATAAAATAAAATAAACTATAATAACTAAAATAAATAAACCTTAATAAATTAAATAAAAATAGCAGCAGTAAAATAAATAAAAATAGCAGCAGTAAAATAAATAAAAATAAAATAATTAAAGTAAAATACATAAGTAATTAGAAATGAAATAAATAAGTTTTTTGTTGTAAGTAGAAACAAAACAAAACAAATAAAGCAAAAGAGAAAACAAAAAATAGAGGAAAAAAATTATGCCACCTACTAGGCCACCACGGCCTGAATACGACTTGAAACCCATCCATGGGCCAGGATTCAGGCCCGCAGAAGGCCCAATAGGCCCCACAGGCAAAGAGAACGGTTAGGCCCGAAAGCCTGCAGTTGAGAGGAGCTCGAGAGGGTGGGCGCAGCAGCGCTTATAAAGCACTCTCGAGCCCTCTCAACTAGCATGGTGGGACTAAACTTTTGACGCGGGGCAGCACAAGGTCTTTGGTCCCGGTTGGTGCCACCAACCGGGACTAAAGGGGGCATTGGTCCCGGTTGGTGCCACGAACCGGGACCAAAGAGTTCCCTATATATACCTCATCGCCACAGCAGAGCACTCCATAGTGCTCTGTTTTTTCTGGCCAGCGAGGGGAGGGCATTTGGGTGCTCTAGCTCACCTCCTATGCACATGAGGTGTTCGATGAAATGTCTGAGCCACACTAGTTAATCTTTCTCCTCTCGAAACTCGACCTCCAAGCTCCATTTTCCCCGAGATTTGTCTAGGTTTAGCGGTCCGTCACGTCCCGTCCCCGTCTTCAACGCCGTCGATCGCCCGCGCCGATCTCGTCGCCAGCACCACCGTGGTGAGCCTCTTGTTCTTATCTTCTTTCTGAAAGGAAAAAATTCTTACTTTAGATAGATACTTGTCTAATTATGTTACTTTTATTATTCCTTCTTATTACATAGTGCGATGGTTTTGGTATCCGCCCCCGTCGGCCCTCGTCCTGTCTATGATTCAGATGTGGTATATATTATCTTTTTATAACTATTTGGTTCATTTATTGTTTATGACAAATATACCGACCAACGTGACATAGAATTTATTTATCTAGGAGGTGGTTGAACCGGAAATTCTAACCGACCCTATTGTCGAGAGGTTAAATTTAGTTGAAGAAGAAAACAATTACTTGAAGGAAAAAATAAAAAAAATTGAGGAGGAGAAGATGATATTGGAGTTGCATGTTGCAGATGTCGTGAATGATCACAAGATCAAGATGGATGCAATGCGCTTGAAGATTAGAAAGATTAGAAAATATGCCATTCATACCGAGGCTTGGTATCATTATGCCGTTGGATCAATTGTTACCTTGGTTGCGATTATGATCGCATTTGTTTTCGCATTGAAATGTTTTACATAGTTTCAATGTATGGTTTAATTAATTAGATGCTCTGGAGAGCTATATATATGTTGTTAGATGAGAACTATGTATGTACTTTGGTTTTAATGTGATGATGAACTTCTACTAATTTGGTCACTTAATTATCTATTCATGATGTTCTGTAATGGTTTTTGACACACTTAATTATATATAATGCACGCAGATGAACCGGCAATGGATATACGGTGACAGACACACCTCCGAGTACATTAAGGGCGTGCATGATTTTATCGAAGTGGCTGAGGCAAACAAGCAGAATGGTTTTATGTGTTATCCATGCCCTATATGTGGGAATATGAAGTCTTACTCTGACCGGAAAATCCTTCACACCCACCTGCTTTACAAGGGTTTCATGCCACACTATAATGTTTGGACGAGGCACGGAGAAATAGGGGTTATGATGGAAGACGGCGAAGAAGAAGAGGACGATGACAACTATGTGCCCCCTGAATACGGTGATGCTGCAACGGGGGAAGCTGCTGAAGATCAAGAGGAACCAGACGATGTGCCCAATGATGATGCAAGCGGGGAAGCTGCTGAAGATCAAGAGGAACCAGTGCCCGATGATGATGATCTCCGCCGGGTCATTGTCGATGCAAGGACGCAATGCGAAAGTCAAAAGGAGAAGCTGAAGTTCGATCGCATGTTACAGGATCACAAAAAAGGGTTGTACCCCAATTGCGAAGATGGCAACACAAAGCTCGGTACCGTACTGGAATTGCTGCAGTGGAAGGCAGAGAATGCTGTGCCTGACAAAGGATTTGAGAAGCTATTGAAAATATTGAAGAAGAAGCTTCCAAAGGATAACGAATTGCCCGACAGTACATACGCAACAAAGAAGGTCGTATGCCCTCTAGGATTGGAGGTGCAAAAGATACATGCATGCCCTAATGACTGCATCCTCTACCGCGATGCGTACAAGGATCTGAACGCATGCCCGATATGCGGTGCATTGCGGTATAAGATCAGACGAGATGACCCTTGTGATGTTGACGGCCAGCCCCCAGGAAGAGGGTTCCTGCGAAGGTGATGTGGTATGCTCCTATAATACCATGGTTGAAACGTCTGTTCAGAAACGAAGAGCATGCCAAGTTGATGCGAAGGCACAGTGAGGACCGTAAGAAAGACGGGAAGTTGAGAGCACCCGCTGACAGGTCACAGTGGAGAAAAATCGAGAGAAAGTACTAGGCTGAGTTTGCAGCTGACCCAAGGAACGTATGGTTTGGTTTAAGCGCGGATGGCATTAATCCTTTCGGGGAGCAGAGCAGCAATCACAGCACCTGGCCGTGACTCTATGTATGTATAACCTTCCTCCTTGGATGTGCATGAAGCGGAAGTTCATTATGATGCCAGTTCTCATCCAAGGCCCTAAGCAACCCGGCAACGACATTGATGTGTACCTAAGGCCATTAGTTGAAGAACTTTTACAGCTGTGGAATGTAAACGGTGTACGTACGTGGGATGAGCACAAACAGGAGGAATTTAACCTGCACGCGTTGCTGTTTGTAACCATCAACGATTGGCCCGCTCTCAGTAACCTTTCAGGACAGACAAACAAGGGATACCACGTGTGCACGCACTGGTTAGATGACACTGAAAGTATATACCTGGACAAATGTAGGAAGAATGTGTACCTGGGCCATCGTCGATTTCTTCCGACCAACCATCAATGTCGAAAGAAAGGCAAGCATTTCAAAGGCGAGGCAGATCACCGGAAGAAGCCCGCCATGCGTACCGGTGATCACGTACTTTCTATGGTCAATGATTTACACGTAATCTTTGGAAAGGGTCCCGGCGGACTAGCTGTTCCGAATGACGCTGAGGGACACGCACCCATGTGGAAGAAGAAATCTATATTTTGGGACCTACCCTACTGGAAAGACCTAGAGGTCCGCTCTTCAATCGACGTGATGCATGTGACGAAGAACCTTTGCGTGAACCTGCTAGGCTTCTTGTGCGTGTATGGGAAGACAAAAGATACACCTGAGGCACGGGAGGACCTGCAACGTTTGCACAAAAAGACGGCATGCCTCCGAAGCAGTATGAAGGTCCTGCCAGCTACGCTCTTACGAAAGAAGAGAAAGAAATATTCTTTGAATGCCTGCTCAGTATGAAGGTCCCGACTGGCTTCTCGTCGAATATAAAGGGAATAATAAATATGCCAGAGAAAAAGTTCCAGAACCTAAAGTCTCATGACTGCCACGTGATTATGACGCAACTGCTTTCGGTTGCATTGAGGGGGCTTCTACCGGAAAACGTCCGATTAGCCATTGTGAAGCTATGTGCATTCCTCAATGCAATCTCTCAGAAGGTGATCGATCCAGAAATCATACCAAGGCTAAGGAGTGATGTGGCGCAATGTCTTGTCAGTTTCGAGCTGGTCTTCCCACCATCCTTCTTCAATATCATGACGCACGTCCTAGTTCATCTAGTCGACGAGATTGTCATTCTGGGGCCCGTATTTCTACACAATATGTTCCCCTTTGAGAGGTTCATGGGAGTCCTAAAGAAATATGTCTGTAACCGCGCTAGGCCAGAAGGAAGCATCTCCATGGGCCATCAAACAGAGGATGTCATTGGGTTTTGTGTTGACTTCATTCCTGGCCTTAAGAAGATAGGTCTCCCTAAATCGCGGTATGAGGGGAGACTGACTGGAAAAGGCACGCTTGGAGGGGACTCAATAATATGCAGGGACGGATATTCTTGGTCTCAAGCACACTACACATTTCTACAGAACTCTACCTTGGTGACCCCGTATGTCGATGAACACAAGAACAGCCTGCGCTCCAAACACCCGGAGCAGCGTGACGACTGGATTACATGTGAACACATCAGGACTTTCAGCAGTTGGTTGGAAACACGTCTCAGAGGTGACACCACTGTTTGTGATGAGTTGTACTCGTTGTCCAGGGGACCATCTTCGACTGTATTGACTTACAAAGGATACGAGATAAATGGGAATACATTTTACACAATCGCCCAAGATCAAAAGAGCACCAACCAAAACAGCGGTGTCCGCTTTGATGCAGCAACCGAGAGGGGAAAGGACACATATTATGGTTATATAATGGACATATGGGAACTTGACTACGGACATGATTTTAAGGTCCCTTTGTTTAAGTGCAAATGGGTCAATCTGTCAGGAGGCAGGGTATAGGTAGACCCACAGTACGGAATGACAACAATGGATCTGAACAATCTTGGGTACACTGATGAACCATTCGTCCTAGCCAATGATGTGGCACAGGTTATCTATGTGAAGGACATGTCTACCAGACCGAGAAAAAGAAAAGATAAGGAAGCGAATACATCATACGATGAGCCAAAGCGCCACATAGTTCTTTCAGGAAAAAGGGACATTGTTGGAGTGGAGGGCAAGACAGACATGTCTGAAGATTATGAAAAGTTTCATGAAATTCCTCCCTTCAAAGTCAAGGCTGACCCAAGCATCCTGATAAACGATGAAGATTATCCATGGTTACGGCGCAATAAGCAAATGACACAAGCGAAGAAAAAGTGAAGACTTTCTCCCGCAACTATTATGATGATACCATGCCAACTTTGTAACAGACGAGTATGATACCATTGTCCGTTTTGTACACGAAGTGCATCTAGTTTTTGCCGTAACCCTCTCAACTTTCTTGCACATGCTATGTGGATGAAATGATGATACCATGCCAACTTTCAACCTTTTCAGAGTTCATTTGAAATGCTTTTCAATTTTAGGGTCTTATAGCTCAAAATAATTAGTAAATGCATGAAAAATAACAGGCCAAAAATTAAAAATTATGCCACCTACTGGGCCACCACGGCCTGAATACGATTAGAAACCCATCCATGGGCCAGGATTCAGGCCCGCAGAAGGCCCAGTAGGCCCACAGGCATGTACAGAGAGGTTAGGCCCGTAAGCCTGCTTTAGAGAGGAGCTCGACAGCTCAGGAGCACCGCACCTTATAAACAGGTGCGGCTCTCTCTCAGCTAGCGAGGTGGGACTAAACTCCCACCACCACGCCATTGTGCAAGGCCATTGGTCCCGGTTGGTGGCACGAACCGGGACCAATTCCACCCTTTGGTCCCGGTTGGTGCCACGAACCGGTACTAATGAGGCTGTGGCCCCATGAGCACCTTTAGTATCGGTTCGTGGCACGAACCGGTACTAGAGTTTCTTACTAAGCAGTTTTTTAGCCCCACCTCGCTAGCTGAGAGGCACTAGGAGTGGTTTATAAGCCCTGAGTGCAGAGAAGATGAAGAAGAGGCGCAATGCTAACCTTCACGTTGCTTAGCTTCAAGCCTTGAGGAATAAGGTAGACTGCATGGAGCTATGTGCAGTGCAGTCTACACTATTCCGAAAGGCTTGAAGCTAATAAATGAGGATTGCGCCTCTTTTTTATTTTTAATAACTTATTACAACTCCGGACTTCTTGTGTTACGACAAAATAAAATAAACTTTAATAAAATTTATGAAACTAAAATTAACAAAGTATTTTCTGTTCAAAACATTATAAGAAACCTCTAGTATTATTGAAACTAAAATCATATAAAATTGATGCAACTAAAATTATCGAAGTATTTTCTGTTCAAAATCATTAAAAGCAAAAAGAATTTTCATAAAGAACTTTTTTTGAT